>NW_027365448.1:0-113031 GCF_046119375.1 Phyllobates terribilis
CAAAAAATTTCAGAATTGCACCTTGCAATGCGGAGAAATTACAGTTTGTGCATTTACAATATTCATTGATTTTTGCCATTGAAAAACATCCAGAAATGATTGAAGCTACTGACTGAATGAAAGGAGCTGGCATCTCACTCTCTTTGAATCTTCTTTATCATGCTAAGAGGAGCAGGAAAAAGCAAAAAATTTCAGAATTGCACCTTGCAATGCGGAGAAATTACTGTTTGTGCATTTACAATATTCATTGATTTTTGCCATTGAAAAACATCATGTTATTCATATACCAGAAATGTTTGAAGCTACTGACTGAATGAAAGGAGCTGGCATCTCACTCTCTTTGAATCTTCTTTATCATGCTAAGAGGAGCAGGAAAAAGCAAAAAATTTCAGAATTGCACCTTGCAATGTGGAGAAATTACTGTTTGTGCATTTACAATATTCATTGATTTTTACCATTGAAAAACGTCCAGAAATGATTGAAGCTACTGACTGAATGAAAGTAGCTGGCATCTCACTCTCTTTGAATCTTCTTTATCATGCTAAGAGGAGCAGGAAAAAGCAAAAAATTTCAGACTTGCACCTTGCAATGCGGAGAAATTACTGTTTGTGCATTTACAATATTCATTGATTTTTGCCATTGAAAAACATCATGTTATTCATATACCAGAAATGTTTGAAGCTACTGACTGAATGAAAGGAGCTGGCATCTCACTCTCTTTGAATCTTCTTTATCATGCTAAGAGGAGCAGGAAAAAGCAAAAAATTTCAGAATTGCACCTTGCAATGCGGAGAAATTACTGTTTGTGCATTTACAATATTCAATGATTTTTGCCATTGAAAAACGTCCAGAAATGATTGAAGCTACTGACTGAACGAAAGGAGCTGGCATCTCACTCTCTTTGAATCTTCTTTATCATGCTAAGAGGAGCAGGAAAAAGCAAAAAATTTCAGAATTGCACCTTGCAATGCGGAGAAATTACTGTTTGTGCATTTACAATATTCATTGATTTTTGCCATTGAAAAACATCATGTTATTCATATACCAGAAATGTTTGAAGCTACTGACTGAATGAAAGGAGCTGACATCTCACTCTCTTTGAATCTTCTTTATCATGCTAAGAGGAGCAGGAAAAAGCAAAAAATTTCAGAATTGCACCTTGCAATGCGGAGAAATTACTGTTTGTGCATTTACAATATTCATTGATTTTTACCATTGAAAAACGTCCAGAAATGATTGAAGCTACTGACTGAATGAAAGTAGCTGGCATCTCACTCTCTTTGAATCTTCTTTATCATGCTAAGAGGAGCAGGAAAAAGCAAAAAATTTCAGACTTGCACCTTGCAATGCGGAGAAATTACTGTTTGTGCATTTACAATATTCATTGATTTTTGCCATTGAAAAACATCATGTTATTCATATACCAGAAATGTTTGAAGCTACTGACTGAATGAAAGGAGCTGGCATCTCACTCTCTTTGAATCTTCTTTATCATGCTAAGAGGAGCAGGAAAAAGCAAAAAATTTCAGAATTGCACCTTGCAATGCGGAGAAATTACTGTTTGTGCATTTACAATATTCATTGATTTTTGCCATTGAAAAACATCCAGAAATGATTGAAGCTACTGACTGAATGAAAGGAGCTGGCATCTCACTCTCTTTGAATCTTCTTTATCATGCTAAGAGGAGCAGGAAAAAGCAAAAAATTTCAGAATTGCACCTTGCAATGCGGAGAAATTACTGTTTGTGCATTTACAATATTCATTGATTTTTGCCATTGAAAAACATCATGTTATTCATATACCAGAAATGTTTGAAGCTACTGACTGAATGAAAGGAGCTGACATCACACTCTCTTTGAATCTTGTTTATCATGCTAAGAGGAGCAGGAAAAAGCAAAAAATTTCAGAATTGCACCTTGCAATGCGGAGAAATTACTGTTTGTGCATTTACAATATTCATTGATTTTTGCCATTGAAAAACATCCAGAAATGATTGAAGCTACTGACTGAATGAAAGGAGCTGGCATCTCACTCTCTTTGAATCTTCTTTATCATGCTAAGAGGAGCAGGAAAAAGCAAAAAATTTCAGAATTGCACCTTGCAATGCGGAGAAATTACTGTTTGTGCATTTACAATATTCATTGATTTTTGCCATTGAAAAACGTCCAGAAATGATTGAAGGTACTGACTGAATGAAAGGAGCTGGCATCTCACTCTCTTTGAATCTTCTTTATCATGCTAAGAGGAGCAGGAAAAAGCAAAAAATTTCAGAATTGCACCTTGCAATGCGGAGAAATTACTGTTTTGTGCATTTACAATATTCATTGGTTTTTGCCATTGAAAAACGTCCAGAAATGATTGAAGCTACTGACTGAATGAAAGGAGCTGGCATCTCACTCTCTTTGAATCTTCTTTATCATGCTAAGAGGAGCAGGAAAAAGCAAAAAATTTCAGAATTGCACCTTGCAATGCGGAGAAATTACAGTTTGTGCATTTACAATATTCATTGATTTTTGCCATTGAAAAACATCCAGAAATGATTGAAGCTACTGACTGAATGAAAGGAGCTGGCATCTCACTCTCTTTGAATCTTCTTTATCATGCTAAGAGGAGCAGGAAAAAGCAAAAAATTTCAGAATTGCACCTTGCAATGTGGAGAAATTACTGTTTGTGCATTTACAATATTCATTGATTTTTACCATTGAAAAACGTCCAGAAATGATTGAAGCTACTGACTGAATGAAAGTAGCTGGCATCTCACTCTCTTTGAATCTTCTTTATCATGCTAAGAGGAGCAGGAAAAAGCAAAAAATTTCAGACTTGCACCTTGCAATGCGGAGAAATTACTGTTTGTGCATTTACAATATTCATTGATTTTTGCCATTGAAAAACATCATGTTATTCATATACCAGAAATGTTTGAAGCTACTGACTGAATGAAAGGAGCTGGCATCTCACTCTCTTTGAATCTTCTTTATCATGCTAAGAGGAGCAGGAAAAAGCAAAAAATTTCAGAATTGCACCTTGCAATGCGGAGAAATTACTGTTTGTGCATTTACAATATTCATTGATTTTTGCCATTGAAAAACATCATGTTATTCATATACCAGAAATGTTTGAAGCTACTGACTGAATGAAAGGAGCTGGCATCTCACTCTCTTTGAATCTTCTTTATCATGCTAAGAGGAGCAGGAAAAAGCAAAAAATTTCAGAATTGCACCTTGCAATGCGGAGAAATTACTGTTTGTGCATTTACAATATTCATTGATTTTTGCCATTGAAAAACATCATGTTATTCATATACCAGAAATGTTTGAAGCTACTGACTGAATGAAAGGAGCTGACATCACACTCTCTTTGAATCTTGTTTATCATGCTAAGAGGAGCAGGAAAAAGCAAAAAATTTCAGAATTGCACCTTGCAATGCGGAGAAATTACTGTTTGTGCATTTACAATATTCATTGATTTTTGCCATTGAAAAACATCCAGAAATGATTGAAGCTACTGACTGAATGAAAGGAGCTGGCATCTCACTCTCTTTGAATCTTCTTTATCATGCTAAGAGGAGCAGGAAAAAGCAAAAATTTCAGAATTGCACCTTGCAATGCGGAGAAATTACTGTTTTGTGCATTTACAATATTCATTGGTTTTTGCCATTGAAAAACGTCCAGAAATGATTGAAGCTACTGACTGAATGAAAGGAGCTGGCATCTCACTCTCTTTGAATCTTCTTTATCATGCTAAGAGGAGCAGGAAAAAGCAAAAAATTTCAGAATTGCACCTTGCAATGCGGAGAAATTACAGTTTGTGCATTTACAATATTCATTGATTTTTGCCATTGAAAAACATCCAGAAATGATTGAAGCTACTGACTGAATGAAAGGAGCTGGCATCTCACTCTCTTTGAATCTTCTTTATCATGCTAAGAGGAGCAGGAAAAAGCAAAAAATTTCAGAATTGCACCTTGCAATGTGGAGAAATTACTGTTTGTGCATTTACAATATTCATTGATTTTTACCATTGAAAAACGTCCAGAAATGATTGAAGCTACTGACTGAATGAAAGTAGCTGGCATCTCACTCTCTTTGAATCTTCTTTATCATGCTAAGAGGAGCAGGAAAAAGCAAAAAATTTCAGACTTGCACCTTGCAATGCGGAGAAATTACTGTTTGTGCATTTACAATATTCATTGATTTTTGCCATTGAAAAACATCATGTTATTCATATACCAGAAATGTTTGAAGCTACTGACTGAATGAAAGGAGCTGGCATCTCACTCTCTTTGAATCTTCTTTATCATGCTAAGAGGAGCAGGAAAAAGCAAAAAATTTCAGAATTGCACCTTGCAATGTGGAGAAATTACTGTTTGTGCATTTACAATATTCATTGATTTTTACCATTGAAAAACGTCCAGAAATGATTGAAGCTACTGACTGAATGAAAGTAGCTGGCATCTCACTCTCTTTGAATCTTCTTTATCATGCTAAGAGGAGCAGGAAAAAGCAAAAAATTTCAGACTTGCACCTTGCAATGCGGAGAAATTACTGTTTGTGCATTTACAATATTCATTGATTTTTGCCATTGAAAAACATCATGTTATTCATATACCAGAAATGTTTGAAGCTACTGACTGAATGAAAGGAGCTGGCATCTCACTCTCTTTGAATCTTCTTTATCATGCTAAGAGGAGCAGGAAAAAGCAAAAAATTTCAGAATTGCACCTTGCAATGCGGAGAAATTACTGTTTGTGCATTTACAATATTCATTGATTTTTGCCATTGAAAAACATCATGTTATTCATATACCAGAAATGATTGAAGCTACTGACTGAATGAAAGGAGCTGGCATCTCACTCTCTTTGAATCTTCTTTATCATGCTAAGAGGAGCAGGAAAAAGTAAAAAATTTCAGAATTGCACCTTGCAATGCGGAGAAATTACTGTTTGTGCATTTATAATATTCAATGATTTTTGCCATTGAAAAACGTCCAGAAATGATTGAAGCTACTGACTGAACGAAAGGAGCTGGCATCTCACTCTCTTTGAATCTTCTTTATCATGCTAAGAGGAGCAGGAAAAAGCAAAAAATTTCAGAATTGCACCTTGCAATGCGGAGAAATTACTGTTTGTGCATTTACAATATTCATTGATTTTTGCCATTGAAAAACATCCAGAAATGATTGAAGCTACTGACTGAATGAAAGGAGCTGGCATCTCACTCTCTTTGAATCTTCTTTATCATGCTAAGAGGAGCAGGAAAAAGCAAAAAATTTCAGAATTGCACCTTGCAATGCGGAGAAATTACTGTTTGTGCATTTACAATATTCATTGATTTTTGCCATTGAAAAACATCATGTTATTCATATACCAGAAATGTTTGAAGCTACTGACTGAATGAAAGGAGCTGACATCTCACTCTCTTTGAATCTTCTTTATCATGCTAAGAGGAGCAGGAAAAAGCAAAAAATTTCAGAATTGCACCTTGCAATGCGGAGAAATTACTGTTTGTGCATTTACAATATTCATTGATTTTTGCCATTGAAAAACATCATGTTATTCATATACCAGAAATGTTTGAAGCTACTGACTGAATGAAAGGAGCTGACATCTCACTCTCTTTGAATCTTCTTTATCATGCTAAGAGGAGCAGGAAAAAGCAAAAAATTTCAGAATTGCACCTTGCAATGCGGAGAAATTACTGTTTGTGCATTTACAATATTCATTGATTTTTGCCATTGAAAAACATCATGTTATTCATGTACCAGAAATGTTTGAAGCTACTGACTGAATGAAAGGAGCTGACATCTCACTCTCTTTGAATCTTCTTTATCATGCTAAGAGGAGCAGGAAAAAGCAAAAAATTTCAGAATTGCACCTTGCAATGCGGAGAAATTACTGTTTGTGCATTTACAATATTCATTGATTTTTGCCATTGAAAAACGTCCAGAAATGATTGAAGCTACTGACTGAATGAAAGGAGCTGGCATCTCACTCTCTTTGAATCTTCTTTATCATGCTAAGAGGAGCAGGAAAAAGCAAAAAATTTCAGAATTGCACCTTGCAATGCGGAGAAATTACTGTTTGTGCATTTACAATATTCATTGATTTTTGCCATTGAAAAACATGTTATTCATATACCAGAAATGTTTGAAGCTACTGACTGAATGAAAGGAGCTGGCACCTCACTCTCTTTGAATCTTCTTTATCATGCTAAGAGGAGCGGGAAAAAGCAAAAAATTTCAGAATTGCACCTTGCAATGCGGAGAAATTACTGTTTGTGCATTTACAATATTCATTGATTTTTGCCATTGAAAAACGTCCAAAAATGATTGAAGGTACTGACTGAATGAAAGGAGCTGGCATCTCACTCTCTTTGAATCTTCTTTATCATGCTAAGAGGAGCAGGAAAAAGCAAAAAATTTCAGAATTGCACCTTGCAATGCGGAGAAATTACTGTTTGTGCATTTACAATATTCATTGGTTTTTGCCATTGAAAAACGTCCAGAAATGATTGAAGCTACTGACTGAATGAAAGGAGCTGGCATCTCACTCTCTTTGAATCTTCTTTATCATGCTAAGAGGAGCAGGAAAAAGCAAAAAATTTCAGAATTGCACCTTGCAATGCGGAGAAATTACAGTTTGTGCATTTACAATATTCATTGATTTTTGCCATTGAAAAACATCCAGAAATGATTGAAGCTACTGACTGAATGAAAGGAGCTGGCATCTCACTCTCTTTGAATCTTCTTTATCATGCTAAGAGGAGCAGGAAAAAGCAAAAAATTTCAGAATTGCACCTTGCAATGCGGAGAAATTACTGTTTGTGCATTTACAATATTCATTGATTTTTGCCATTGAAAAACATCATGTTATTCATATACCAGAAATGTTTGAAGCTACTGACTGAATGAAAGGAGCTGGCATCTCACTCTCTTTGAATCTTCTTTATCATGCTAAGAGGAGCAGGAAAAAGCAAAAAATTTCAGAATTGCACCTTGCAATGTGGAGAAATTACTGTTTGTGCATTTACAATATTCATTGATTTTTACCATTGAAAAACGTCCAGAAATGATTGAAGCTACTGACTGAATGAAAGTAGCTGGCATCTCACTCTCTTTGAATCTTCTTTATCATGCTAAGAGGAGCAGGAAAAAGCAAAAAATTTCAGACTTGCACCTTGCAATGCGGAGAAATTACTGTTTGTGCATTTACAATATTCATTGATTTTTGCCATTGAAAAACATCATGTTATTCATATACCAGAAATGTTTGAAGCTACTGACTGAATGAAAGGAGCTGGCATCTCACTCTCTTTGAATCTTCTTTATCATGCTAAGAGGAGCAGGAAAAAGCAAAAAATTTCAGAATTGCACCTTGCAATGCGGAGAAATTACTGTTTGTGCATTTACAATATTCAATGATTTTTGCCATTGAAAAACGTCCAGAAATGATTGAAGCTACTGACTGAACGAAAGGAGCTGGCATCTCACTCTCTTTGAATCTTCTTTATCATGCTAAGAGGAGCAGGAAAAAGCAAAAAATTTCAGAATTGCACCTTGCAATGCGGAGAAATTACTGTTTGTGCATTTACAATATTCATTGATTTTTGCCATTGAAAAACATCATGTTATTCATATACCAGAAATGTTTGAAGCTACTGACTGAATGAAAGGAGCTGACATCTCACTCTCTTTGAATCTTCTTTATCATGCTAAGAGGAGCAGGAAAAAGCAAAAAATTTCAGAATTGCACCTTGCAATGCGGAGAAATTACTGTTTGTGCATTTACAATATTCATTGATTTTTACCATTGAAAAACGTCCAGAAATGATTGAAGCTACTGACTGAATGAAAGTAGCTGGCATCTCACTCTCTTTGAATCTTCTTTATCATGCTAAGAGGAGCAGGAAAAAGCAAAAAATTTCAGACTTGCACCTTGCAATGCGGAGAAATTACTGTTTGTGCATTTACAATATTCATTGATTTTTGCCATTGAAAAACATCATGTTATTCATATACCAGAAATGTTTGAAGCTACTGACTGAATGAAAGGAGCTGGCATCTCACTCTCTTTGAATCTTCTTTATCATGCTAAGAGGAGCAGGAAAAAGCAAAAAATTTCAGAATTGCACCTTGCAATGCGGAGAAATTACTGTTTGTGCATTTACAATATTCATTGATTTTTGCCATTGAAAAACATCCAGAAATGATTGAAGCTACTGACTGAATGAAAGGAGCTGGCATCTCACTCTCTTTGAATCTTCTTTATCATGCTAAGAGGAGCAGGAAAAAGCAAAAAATTTCAGAATTGCACCTTGCAATGCGGAGAAATTACTGTTTGTGCATTTACAATATTCATTGATTTTTGCCATTGAAAAACATCATGTTATTCATATACCAGAAATGTTTGAAGCTACTGACTGAATGAAAGGAGCTGACATCACACTCTCTTTGAATCTTGTTTATCATGCTAAGAGGAGCAGGAAAAAGCAAAAAATTTCAGAATTGCACCTTGCAATGCGGAGAAATTACTGTTTGTGCATTTACAATATTCATTGATTTTTGCCATTGAAAAACATCCAGAAATGATTGAAGCTACTGACTGAATGAAAGGAGCTGGCATCTCACTCTCTTTGAATCTTCTTTATCATGCTAAGAGGAGCAGGAAAAAGCAAAAAATTTCAGAATTGCACCTTGCAATGCGGAGAAATTACTGTTTGTGCATTTACAATATTCATTGATTTTTGCCATTGAAAAACGTCCAGAAATGATTGAAGGTACTGACTGAATGAAAGGAGCTGGCATCTCACTCTCTTTGAATCTTCTTTATCATGCTAAGAGGAGCAGGAAAAAGCAAAAAATTTCAGAATTGCACCTTGCAATGCGGAGAAATTACTGTTTTGTGCATTTACAATATTCATTGGTTTTTGCCATTGAAAAACGTCCAGAAATGATTGAAGCTACTGACTGAATGAAAGGAGCTGGCATCTCACTCTCTTTGAATCTTCTTTATCATGCTAAGAGGAGCAGGAAAAAGCAAAAAATTTCAGAATTGCACCTTGCAATGCGGAGAAATTACAGTTTGTGCATTTACAATATTCATTGATTTTTGCCATTGAAAAACATCCAGAAATGATTGAAGCTACTGACTGAATGAAAGGAGCTGGCATCTCACTCTCTTTGAATCTTCTTTATCATGCTAAGAGGAGCAGGAAAAAGCAAAAAATTTCAGAATTGCACCTTGCAATGTGGAGAAATTACTGTTTGTGCATTTACAATATTCATTGATTTTTACCATTGAAAAACGTCCAGAAATGATTGAAGCTACTGACTGAATGAAAGTAGCTGGCATCTCACTCTCTTTGAATCTTCTTTATCATGCTAAGAGGAGCAGGAAAAAGCAAAAAATTTCAGACTTGCACCTTGCAATGCGGAGAAATTACTGTTTGTGCATTTACAATATTCATTGATTTTTGCCATTGAAAAACATCATGTTATTCATATACCAGAAATGTTTGAAGCTACTGACTGAATGAAAGGAGCTGGCATCTCACTCTCTTTGAATCTTCTTTATCATGCTAAGAGGAGCAGGAAAAAGCAAAAAATTCAAGAATTGCACCTTGCAATGCGGAGAAATTACTGTTTGTGCATTTACAATATTCATTGATTTTTGCCATTGAAAAACATCATGTTATTCATATACCAGAAATGTTTGAAGCTACTGACTGAATGAAAGGAGCTGGCATCTCACTCTCTTTGAATCTTCTTTATCATGCTAAGAGGAGCAGGAAAAAGCAAAAAATTTCAGAATTGCACCTTGCAATGTGGAGAAATTACTGTTTGTGCATTTACAATATTCATTGATTTTTACCATTGAAAAACGTCCAGAAATGATTGAAGCTACTGACTGAATGAAAGTAGCTGGCATCTCACTCTCTTTGAATCTTCTTTATCATGCTAAGAGGAGCAGGAAAAAGCAAAAAATTTCAGACTTGCACCTTGCAATGCGGAGAAATTACTGTTTGTGCATTTACAATATTCATTGATTTTTGCCATTGAAAAACATCATGTTATTCATATACCAGAAATGTTTGAAGCTACTGACTGAATGAAAGGAGCTGGCATCTCACTCTCTTTGAATCTTCTTTATCATGCTAAGAGGAGCAGGAAAAAGCAAAAAATTTCAGAATTGCACCTTGCAATGCGGAGAAATTACTGTTTGTGCATTTACAATATTCATTGATTTTTGCCATTGAAAAACATCATGTTATTCATATACCAGAAATGTTTGAAGCTACTGACTGAATGAAAGGAGCTGACATCACACTCTCTTTGAATCTTGTTTATCATGCTAAGAGGAGCAGGAAAAAGCAAAAAATTTCAGAATTGCACCTTGCAATGCGGAGAAATTACTGTTTGTGCATTTACAATATTCATTGATTTTTGCCATTGAAAAACATCCAGAAATGATTGAAGCTACTGACTGAATGAAAGGAGCTGGCATCTCACTCTCTTTGAATCTTCTTTATCATGCTAAGAGGAGCAGGAAAAAGCAAAAAATTTCAGAATTGCACCTTGCAATGCGGAGAAATTACTGTTTGTGCATTTACAATATTCATTGATTTTTGCCATTGAAAAACGTCCAGAAATGATTGAAGGTACTGACTGAATGAAAGGAGCTGGCATCTCACTCTCTTTGAATCTTCTTTATCATGCTAAGAGGAGCAGGAAAAAGCAAAAAATTTCAGAATTGCACCTTGCAATGCGGAGAAATTACTGTTTTGTGCATTTACAATATTCATTGGTTTTTGCCATTGAAAAACGTCCAGAAATGATTGAAGCTACTGACTGAATGAAAGGAGCTGGCATCTCACTCTCTTTGAATCTTCTTTATCATGCTAAGAGGAGCAGGAAAAAGCAAAAAATTTCAGAATTGCACCTTGCAATGCGGAGAAATTACAGTTTGTGCATTTACAATATTCATTGATTTTTGCCATTGAAAAACATCCAGAAATGATTGAAGCTACTGACTGAATGAAAGGAGCTGGCATCTCACTCTCTTTGAATCTTCTTTATCATGCTAAGAGGAGCAGGAAAAAGCAAAAAATTTCAGAATTGCACCTTGCAATGTGGAGAAATTACTGTTTGTGCATTTACAATATTCATTGATTTTTACCATTGAAAAACATCCAGAAATGATTGAAGCTACTGACTGAATGAAAGTAGCTGGCATCTCACTCTCTTTGAATCTTCTTTATCATGCTAAGAGGAGCAGGAAAAAGCAAAAAATTTCAGACTTGCACCTTGCAATGCGGAGAAATTACTGTTTGTGCATTTACAATATTCATTGATTTTTGCCATTGAAAAACATCATGTTATTCATATACCAGAAATGTTTGAAGCTACTGACTGAATGAAAGGAGCTGGCATCTCACTCTCTTTGAATCTTCTTTATCATGCTAAGAGGAGCAGGAAAAAGCAAAAAATTTCAGAATTGCACCTTGCAATGCGGAGAAATTACTGTTTGTGCATTTACAATATTCATTGATTTTTGCCATTGAAAAACATCATGTTATTCATATACCAGAAATGATTGAAGCTACTGACTGAATGAAAGGAGCTGGCATCTCACTCTCTTTGAATCTTCTTTATCATGCTAAGAGGAGCAGGAAAAAGTAAAAAATTTCAGAATTGCACCTTGCAATGCGGAGAAATTACTGTTTGTGCATTTATAATATTCAATGATTTTTGCCATTGAAAAACGTCCAGAAATGATTGAAGCTACTGACTGAACGAAAGGAGCTGGCATCTCACTCTCTTTGAATCTTCTTTATCATGCTAAGAGGAGCAGGAAAAAGCAAAAAATTTCAGAATTGCACCTTGCAATGCGGAGAAATTACTGTTTGTGCATTTACAATATTCATTGATTTTTGCCATTGAAAAACGTCCAGAAATGATTGAAGGTACTGACTGAATGAAAGGAGCTGGCATCTCACTCTCTTTGAATCTTCTTTATCATGCTAAGAGGAGCAGGAAAAAGCAAAAAATTTCAGAATTGCACCTTGCAATGCGGAGAAATTACTGTTTTGTGCATTTACAATATTCATTGGTTTTTGCCATTGAAAAACGTCCAGAAATGATTGAAGCTACTGACTGAATGAAAGGAGCTGGCATCTCACTCTCTTTGAATCTTCTTTATCATGCTAAGAGGAGCAGGAAAAAGCAAAAAATTTCAGAATTGCACCTTGCAATGCGGAGAAATTACAGTTTGTGCATTTACAATATTCATTGATTTTTGCCATTGAAAAACATCCAGAAATGATTGAAGCTACTGACTGAATGAAAGGAGCTGGCATCTCACTCTCTTTGAATCTTCTTTATCATGCTAAGAGGAGCAGGAAAAAGCAAAAAATTTCAGAATTGCACCTTGCAATGTGGAGAAATTACTGTTTGTGCATTTACAATATTCATTGATTTTTACCATTGAAAAACATCCAGAAATGATTGAAGCTACTGACTGAATGAAAGTAGCTGGCATCTCACTCTCTTTGAATCTTCTTTATCATGCTAAGAGGAGCAGGAAAAAGCAAAAAATTTCAGACTTGCACCTTGCAATGCGGAGAAATTACTGTTTGTGCATTTACAATATTCATTGATTTTTGCCATTGAAAAACATCATGTTATTCATATACCAGAAATGTTTGAAGCTACTGACTGAATGAAAGGAGCTGGCATCTCACTCTCTTTGAATCTTCTTTATCATGCTAAGAGGAGCAGGAAAAAGCAAAAAATTTCAGAATTGCACCTTGCAATGCGGAGAAATTACTGTTTGTGCATTTACAATATTCATTGATTTTTGCCATTGAAAAACATCATGTTATTCATATACCAGAAATGTTTGAAGCTACTGACTGAATGAAAGGAGCTGGCATCTCACTCTCTTTGAATCTTCTTTATCATGCTAAGAGGAGCAGGAAAAAGCAAAAAATTTCAGAATTGCACCTTGCAATGTGGAGAAATTACTGTTTGTGCATTTACAATATTCATTGATTTTTACCATTGAAAAACGTCCAGAAATGATTGAAGCTACTGACTGAATGAAAGTAGCTGGCATCTCACTCTCTTTGAATCTTCTTTATCATGCTAAGAGGAGCAGGAAAAAGCAAAAAATTTCAGACTTGCACCTTGCAATGCGGAGAAATTACTGTTTGTGCATTTACAATATTCATTGATTTTTGCCATTGAAAAACATCATGTTATTCATATACCAGAAATGTTTGAAGCTACTGACTGAATGAAAGGAGCTGGCATCTCACTCTCTTTGAATCTTCTTTATCATGCTAAGAGGAGCAGGAAAAAGCAAAAAATTTCAGAATTGCACCTTGCAATGCGGAGAAATTACTGTTTGTGCATTTACAATATTCATTGATTTTTGCCATTGAAAAACATCATGTTATTCATATACCAGAAATGATTGAAGCTACTGACTGAATGAAAGGAGCTGGCATCTCACTCTCTTTGAATCTTCTTTATCATGCTAAGAGGAGCAGGAAAAAGTAAAAAATTTCAGAATTGCACCTTGCAATGCGGAGAAATTACTGTTTGTGCATTTATAATATTCAATGATTTTTGCCATTGAAAAACGTCCAGAAATGATTGAAGCTACTGACTGAACGAAAGGAGCTGGCATCTCACTCTCTTTGAATCTTCTTTATCATGCTAAGAGGAGCAGGAAAAAGCAAAAAATTTCAGAATTGCACCTTGCAATGCGGAGAAATTACTGTTTGTGCATTTACAATATTCATTGATTTTTGCCATTGAAAAACATCCAGAAATGATTGAAGCTACTGACTGAATGAAAGGAGCTGGCATCTCACTCTCTTTGAATCTTCTTTATCATGCTAAGAGGAGCAGGAAAAAGCAAAAAATTTCAGAATTGCACCTTGCAATGCGGAGAAATTACTGTTTGTGCATTTACAATATTCATTGATTTTTGCCATTGAAAAACATCATGTTATTCATATACCAGAAATGTTTGAAGCTACTGACTGAATGAAAGGAGCTGGCATCTCACTCTCTTTGAATCTTCTTTATCATGCTAAGAGGAGCAGGAAAAAGCAAAAAATTTCAGAATTGCACCTTGCAATGCGGAGAAATTACTGTTTGTGCATTTACAATATTCATTGATTTTTGCCATTGAAAAACATCATGTTATTCATATACCAGAAATGATTGAAGCTACTGACTGAATGAAAGGAGCTGGCATCTCACTCTCTTTGAATCTTCTTTATCATGCTAAGAGGAGCAGGAAAAAGTAAAAAATTTCAGAATTGCACCTTGCAATGCGGAGAAATTACTGTTTGTGCATTTATAATATTCAATGATTTTTGCCATTGAAAAACGTCCAGAAATGATTGAAGCTACTGACTGAACGAAAGGAGCTGGCATCTCACTCTCTTTGAATCTTCTTTATCATGCTAAGAGGAGCAGGAAAAAGCAAAAAATTTCAGAATTGCACCTTGCAATGCGGAGAAATTACTGTTTGTGCATTTACAATATTCATTGATTTTTGCCATTGAAAAACATCCAGAAATGATTGAAGCTACTGACTGAATGAAAGGAGCTGGCATCTCACTCTCTTTGAATCTTCTTTATCATGCTAAGAGGAGCAGGAAAAAGCAAAAAATTTCAGAATTGCACCTTGCAATGCGGAGAAATTACTGTTTGTGCATTTACAATATTCATTGATTTTTGCCATTGAAAAACATCATGTTATTCATATACCAGAAATGTTTGAAGCTACTGACTGAATGAAAGGAGCTGACATCTCACTCTCTTTGAATCTTCTTTATCATGCTAAGAGGAGCAGGAAAAAGCAAAAAATTTCAGAATTGCACCTTGCAATGCGGAGAAATTACTGTTTGTGCATTTACAATATTCATTGATTTTTGCCATTGAAAAACATCATGTTATTCATATACCAGAAATGTTTGAAGCTACTGACTGAATGAAAGGAGCTGACATCTCACTCTCTTTGAATCTTCTTTATCATGCTAAGAGGAGCAGGAAAAAGCAAAAAATTTCAGAATTGCACCTTGCAATGCGGAGAAATTACTGTTTGTGCATTTACAATATTCATTGATTTTTGCCATTGAAAAACATCATGTTATTCATGTACCAGAAATGTTTGAAGCTACTGACTGAATGAAAGGAGCTGACATCTCACTCTCTTTGAATCTTCTTTATCATGCTAAGAGGAGCAGGAAAAAGCAAAAAATTTCAGAATTGCACCTTGCAATGCGGAGAAATTACTGTTTGTGCATTTACAATATTCATTGATTTTTGCCATTGAAAAACGTCCAGAAATGATTGAAGCTACTGACTGAATGAAAGGAGCTGGCATCTCACTCTCTTTGAATCTTCTTTATCATGCTAAGAGGAGCAGGAAAAAGCAAAAAATTTCAGAATTGCACCTTGCAATGCGGAGAAATTACTGTTTGTGCATTTACAATATTCATTGATTTTTGCCATTGAAAAACATGTTATTCATATACCAGAAATGTTTGAAGCTACTGACTGAATGAAAGGAGCTGGCACCTCACTCTCTTTGAATCTTCTTTATCATGCTAAGAGGAGCGGGAAAAAGCAAAAAATTTCAGAATTGCACCTTGCAATGCGGAGAAATTACTGTTTGTGCATTTACAATATTCATTGATTTTTGCCATTGAAAAACGTCCAAAAATGATTGAAGGTACTGACTGAATGAAAGGAGCTGGCATCTCACTCTCTTTGAATCTTCTTTATCATGCTAAGAGGAGCAGGAAAAAGCAAAAAATTTCAGAATTGCACCTTGCAATGCGGAGAAATTACTGTTTGTGCATTTACAATATTCATTGGTTTTTGCCATTGAAAAACGTCCAGAAATGATTGAAGCTACTGACTGAATGAAAGGAGCTGGCATCTCACTCTCTTTGAATCTTCTTTATCATGCTAAGAGGAGCAGGAAAAAGCAAAAAATTTCAGAATTGCACCTTGCAATGCGGAGAAATTACAGTTTGTGCATTTACAATATTCATTGATTTTTGCCATTGAAAAACATCCAGAAATGATTGAAGCTACTGACTGAATGAAAGGAGCTGGCATCTCACTCTCTTTGAATCTTCTTTATCATGCTAAGAGGAGCAGGAAAAAGCAAAAAATTTCAGAATTGCACCTTGCAATGCGGAGAAATTACTGTTTGTGCATTTACAATATTCATTGATTTTTGCCATTGAAAAACATCATGTTATTCATATACCAGAAATGTTTGAAGCTACTGACTGAATGAAAGGAGCTGGCATCTCACTCTCTTTGAATCTTCTTTATCATGCTAAGAGGAGCAGGAAAAAGCAAAAAATTTCAGAATTGCACCTTGCAATGTGGAGAAATTACTGTTTGTGCATTTACAATATTCATTGATTTTTACCATTGAAAAACGTCCAGAAATGATTGAAGCTACTGACTGAATGAAAGTAGCTGGCATCTCACTCTCTTTGAATCTTCTTTATCATGCTAAGAGGAGCAGGAAAAAGCAAAAAATTTCAGACTTGCACCTTGCAATGCGGAGAAATTACTGTTTGTGCATTTACAATATTCATTGATTTTTGCCATTGAAAAACATCATGTTATTCATATACCAGAAATGTTTGAAGCTACTGACTGAATGAAAGGAGCTGGCATCTCACTCTCTTTGAATCTTCTTTATCATGCTAAGAGGAGCAGGAAAAAGCAAAAAATTTCAGAATTGCACCTTGCAATGCGGAGAAATTACTGTTTGTGCATTTACAATATTCAATGATTTTTGCCATTGAAAAACGTCCAGAAATGATTGAAGCTACTGACTGAACGAAAGGAGCTGGCATCTCACTCTCTTTGAATCTTCTTTATCATGCTAAGAGGAGCAGGAAAAAGCAAAAAATTTCAGAATTGCACCTTGCAATGCGGAGAAATTACTGTTTGTGCATTTACAATATTCATTGATTTTTGCCATTGAAAAACATCATGTTATTCATATACCAGAAATGTTTGAAGCTACTGACTGAATGAAAGGAGCTGACATCTCACTCTCTTTGAATCTTCTTTATCATGCTAAGAGGAGCAGGAAAAAGCAAAAAATTTCAGAATTGCACCTTGCAATGCGGAGAAATTACTGTTTGTGCATTTACAATATTCATTGATTTTTACCATTGAAAAACGTCCAGAAATGATTGAAGCTACTGACTGAATGAAAGTAGCTGGCATCTCACTCTCTTTGAATCTTCTTTATCATGCTAAGAGGAGCAGGAAAAAGCAAAAAATTTCAGACTTGCACCTTGCAATGCGGAGAAATTACTGTTTGTGCATTTACAATATTCATTGATTTTTGCCATTGAAAAACATCCAGAAATGATTGAAGCTACTGACTGAATGAAAGGAGCTGGCATCTCACTCTCTTTGAATCTTCTTTATCATGCTAAGAGGAGCAGGAAAAAGCAAAAAATTTCAGAATTGCACCTTGCAATGCGGAGAAATTACTGTTTGTGCATTTACAATATTCATTGATTTTTGCCATTGAAAAACATCATGTTATTCATATACCAGAAATGTTTGAAGCTACTGACTGAATGAAAGGAGCTGACATCACACTCTCTTTGAATCTTGTTTATCATGCTAAGAGGAGCAGGAAAAAGCAAAAAATTTCAGAATTGCACCTTGCAATGCGGAGAAATTACTGTTTGTGCATTTACAATATTCATTGATTTTTGCCATTGAAAAACATCCAGAAATGATTGAAGCTACTGACTGAATGAAAGGAGCTGGCATCTCACTCTCTTTGAATCTTCTTTATCATGCTAAGAGGAGCAGGAAAAAGCAAAAAATTTCAGAATTGCACCTTGCAATGCGGAGAAATTACTGTTTGTGCATTTACAATATTCATTGATTTTTGCCATTGAAAAACGTCCAGAAATGATTGAAGGTACTGACTGAATGAAAGGAGCTGGCATCTCACTCTCTTTGAATCTTCTTTATCATGCTAAGAGGAGCAGGAAAAAGCAAAAAATTTCAGAATTGCACCTTGCAATGCGGAGAAATTACTGTTTTGTGCATTTACAATATTCATTGGTTTTTGCCATTGAAAAACGTCCAGAAATGATTGAAGCTACTGACTGAATGAAAGGAGCTGGCATCTCACTCTCTTTGAATCTTCTTTATCATGCTAAGAGGAGCAGGAAAAAGCAAAAAATTTCAGAATTGCACCTTGCAATGCGGAGAAATTACAGTTTGTGCATTTACAATATTCATTGATTTTTGCCATTGAAAAACATCCAGAAATGATTGAAGCTACTGACTGAATGAAAGGAGCTGGCATCTCACTCTCTTTGAATCTTCTTTATCATGCTAAGAGGAGCAGGAAAAAGCAAAAAATTTCAGAATTGCACCTTGCAATGTGGAGAAATTACTGTTTGTGCATTTACAATATTCATTGATTTTTACCATTGAAAAACGTCCAGAAATGATTGAAGCTACTGACTGAATGAAAGTAGCTGGCATCTCACTCTCTTTGAATCTTCTTTATCATGCTAAGAGGAGCAGGAAAAAGCAAAAAATTTCAGACTTGCACCTTGCAATGCGGAGAAATTACTGTTTGTGCATTTACAATATTCATTGATTTTTGCCATTGAAAAACATCATGTTATTCATATACCAGAAATGTTTGAAGCTACTGACTGAATGAAAGGAGCTGGCATCTCACTCTCTTTGAATCTTCTTTATCATGCTAAGAGGAGCAGGAAAAAGCAAAAAATTTCAGAATTGCACCTTGCAATGCGGAGAAATTACTGTTTGTGCATTTACAATATTCATTGATTTTTGCCATTGAAAAACATCATGTTATTCATATACCAGAAATGTTTGAAGCTACTGACTGAATGAAAGGAGCTGGCATCTCACTCTCTTTGAATCTTCTTTATCATGCTAAGAGGAGCAGCAAAAAGCAAAAAATTTCAGAATTGCACCTTGCAATGTGGAGAAATTACTGTTTGTGCATTTACAATATTCATTGATTTTTACCATTGAAAAACGTCCAGAAATGATTGAAGCTACTGACAGAATGAAAGTAGCTGGCATCTCACTCTCTTTGAATCTTCTTTATCATGCTAAGAGGAGCAGGAAAAAGCAAAAAATTTCAGACTTGCACCTTGCAATGCGGAGAAATTACTGTTTGTGCATTTACAATATTCATTGATTTTTGCCATTGAAAAACATCATGTTATTCATATACCAGAAATGTTTGAAGCTACTGACTGAATGAAAGGAGCTGGCATCTCACTCTCTTTGAATCTTCTTTATCATGCTAAGAGGAGCAGGAAAAAGCAAAAAATTTCAGAATTGCACCTTGCAATGCGGAGAAATTACTGTTTGTGCATTTACAATATTCATTGATTTTTGCCATTGAAAAACATCATGTTATTCATATACCAGAAATGATTGAAGCTACTGACTGAATGAAAGGAGCTGGCATCTCACTCTCTTTGAATCTTCTTTATCATGCTAAGAGGAGCAGGAAAAAGCAAAAAATTTCAGAATTGCACCTTGCAATGCGGAGAAATTACTGTTTGTGCATTTACAATATTCATTGATTTTTGCCATTGAAAAACATCATGTTATTCATATACCAGAAATGTTTGAAGCTACTGACTGAATGAAAGGAGCTGACATCACACTCTCTTTGAATCTTGTTTATCATGCTAAGAGGAGCAGGAAAAAGCAAAAAATTTCAGAATTGCACCTTGCAATGCGGAGAAATTACTGTTTGTGCATTTACAATATTCATTGATTTTTGCCATTGAAAAACATCCAGAAATGATTGAAGCTACTGACTGAATGAAAGGAGCTGGCATCTCACTCTCTTTGAATCTTCTTTATCATGCTAAGAGGAGCAGGAAAAAGCAAAAAATTTCAGAATTGCACCTTGCAATGCGGAGAAATTACTGTTTGTGCATTTACAATATTCATTGATTTTTGCCATTGAAAAACGTCCAGAAATGATTGAAGGTACTGACTGAATGAAAGGAGCTGGCATCTCACTCTCTTTGAATCTTCTTTATCATGCTAAGAGGAGCAGGAAAAAGCAAAAAATTTCAGAATTGCACCTTGCAATGCGGAGAAATTACTGTTTTGTGCATTTACAATATTCATTGGTTTTTGCCATTGAAAAACGTCCAGAAATGATTGAAGCTACTGACTGAATGAAAGGAGCTGGCATCTCACTCTCTTTGAATCTTCTTTATCATGCTAAGAGGAGCAGGAAAAAGCAAAAAATTTCAGAATTGCACCTTGCAATGCGGAGAAATTACAGTTTGTGCATTTACAATATTCATTGATTTTTGCCATTGAAAAACATCCAGAAATGATTGAAGCTACTGACTGAATGAAAGGAGCTGGCATCTCACTCTCTTTGAATCTTCTTTATCATGCTAAGAGGAGCAGGAAAAAGCAAAAAATTTCAGAATTGCACCTTGCAATGTGGAGAAATTACTGTTTGTGCATTTACAATATTCATTGATTTTTACCATTGAAAAACGTCCAGAAATGATTGAAGCTACTGACTGAATGAAAGTAGCTGGCATCTCACTCTCTTTGAATCTTCTTTATCATGCTAAGAGGAGCAGGAAAAAGCAAAAAATTTCAGACTTGCACCTTGCAATGCGGAGAAATTACTGTTTGTGCATTTACAATATTCATTGATTTTTGCCATTGAAAAACATCATGTTATTCATATACCAGAAATGTTTGAAGCTACTGACTGAATGAAAGGAGCTGGCATCTCACTCTCTTTGAATCTTCTTTATCATGCTAAGAGGAGCAGGAAAAAGCAAAAAATTTCAGAATTGCACCTTGCAATGCGGAGAAATTACTGTTTGTGCATTTACAATATTCATTGATTTTTGCCATTGAAAAACATCATGTTATTCATATACCAGAAATGTTTGAAGCTACTGACTGAATGAAAGGAGCTGGCATCTCACTCTCTTTGAATCTTCTTTATCATGCTAAGAGGAGCAGGAAAAAGCAAAAAATTTCAGAATTGCACCTTGCAATGTGGAGAAATTACTGTTTGTGCATTTACAATATTCATTGATTTTTACCATTGAAAAACGTCCAGAAATGATTGAAGCTACTGACTGAATGAAAGTAGCTGGCATCTCACTCTCTTTGAATCTTCTTTATCATGCTAAGAGGAGCAGGAAAAAGCAAAAAATTTCAGACTTGCACCTTGCAATGCGGAGAAATTACTGTTTGTGCATTTACAATATTCATTGATTTTTGCCATTGAAAAACATCATGTTATTCATATACCAGAAATGTTTGAAGCTACTGACTGAATGAAAGGAGCTGGCATCTCACTCTCTTTGAATCTTCTTTATCATGCTAAGAGGAGCAGGAAAAAGCAAAAAATTTCAGAATTGCACCTTGCAATGCGGAGAAATTACTGTTTGTGCATTTACAATATTCATTGATTTTTGCCATTGAAAAACATCATGTTATTCATATACCAGAAATGATTGAAGCTACTGACTGAATGAAAGGAGCTGGCGTCTCACTCTCTTTGAATCTTCTTTATCATGCTAAGAGGAGCAGGAAAAAGTAAAAAATTTCAGAATTGCACCTTGCAATGCGGAGAAATTAACGTTTGTGCATTTATAATATTCAATGATTTTTGCCATTGAAAAACGTCCAGAAATGATTGAAGCTACTGACTGAACGAAAGGAGCTGGCATCTCACTCTCTTTGAATCTTCTTTATCATGCTAAGAGGAGCAGGAAAAAGCAAAAAATTTCAGAATTGCACCTTGCAATGCGGAGAAATTACTGTTTGTGCATTTACAATATTCATTGATTTTTGCCATTGAAAAACATCCAGAAATGATTGAAGCTACTGACTGAATGAAAGGAGCTGGCATCTCACTCTCTTTGAATCTTCTTTATCATGCTAAGAGGAGCAGGAAAAAGCAAAAAATTTCAGAATTGCACCTTGCAATGCGGAGAAATTACTGTTTGTGCATTTACAATATTCATTGATTTTTGCCATTGAAAAACATCATGTTATTCATATACCAGAAATGTTTGAAGCTACTGACTGAATGAAAGGAGCTGACATCTCACTCTCTTTGAATCTTCTTTATCATGCTAAGAGGAGCAGGAAAAAGCAAAAAATTTCAGAATTGCACCTTGCAATGCGGAGAAATTACTGTTTGTGCATTTACAATATTCATTGATTTTTGCCATTGAAAAACATCATGTTATTCATATACCAGAAATGTTTGAAGCTACTGACTGAATGAAAGGAGCTGACATCTCACTCTCTTTGAATCTTCTTTATCATGCTAAGAGGAGCAGGAAAAAGCAAAAAATTTCAGAATTGCACCTTGCAATGCGGAGAAATTACTGTTTGTGCATTTACAATATTCATTGATTTTTGCCATTGAAAAACATCATGTTATTCATGTACCAGAAATGTTTGAAGCTACTGACTGAATGAAAGGAGCTGACATCTCACTCTCTTTGAATCTTCTTTATCATGCTAAGAGGAGCAGGAAAAAGCAAAAAATTTCAGAATTGCACCTTGCAATGCGGAGAAATTACTGTTTGTGCATTTACAATATTCATTGATTTTTGCCATTGAAAAACGTCCAGAAATGATTGAAGCTACTGACTGAATGAAAGGAGCTGGCATCTCACTCTCTTTGAATCTTCTTTATCATGCTAAGAGGAGCAGGAAAAAGCAAAAAATTTCAGAATTGCACCTTGCAATGCGGAGAAATTACTGTTTGTGCATTTACAATATTCATTGATTTTTGCCATTGAAAAACATGTTATTCATATACCAGAAATGTTTGAAGCTACTGACTGAATGAAAGGAGCTGGCACCTCACTCTCTTTGAATCTTCTTTATCATGCTAAGAGGAGCGGGAAAAAGCAAAAAATTTCAGAATTGCACCTTGCAATGCGGAGAAATTACTGTTTGTGCATTTACAATATTCATTGATTTTTGCCATTGAAAAACGTCCAGAAATGATTGAAGGTACTGACTGAATGAAAGGAGCTGGCATCTCACTCTCTTTGAATCTTCTTTATCATGCTAAGAGGAGCAGGAAAAAGCAAAAAATTTCAGAATTGCACCTTGCAATGCGGAGAAATTACTGTTTGTGCATTTACAATATTCATTGGTTTTTGCCATTGAAAAACGTCCAGAAATGATTGAAGCTACTGACTGAATGAAAGGAGCTGGCATCTCACTCTCTTTGAATCTTCTTTATCATGCTAATAGGAGCAGGAAAAAGCAAAAAATTTCAGAATTGCACTTTGCAATGCGGAGAAATTACAGTTTGTGCATTTACAATATTCATTGATTTTTGCCATTGAAAAACATCCAGAAATGATTGAAGCTACTGACTGAATGAAAGGAGCTGGCATCTCACTCTCTTTGAATCTTCTTTATCATGCTAAGAGGAGCAGGAAAAAGCAAAAAATTTCAGAATTGCACCTTGCAATGCGGAGAAATTACTGTTTGTGCATTTACAATATTCATTGATTTTTGCCATTGAAAAACATCATGTTATTCATATACCAGAAATGTTTGAAGCTACTGACTGAATGAAAGGAGCTGGCATCTCACTCTCTTTGAATCTTCTTTATCATGCTAAGAGGAGCAGGAAAAAGCAAAAAATTTCAGAATTGCACCTTGCAATGTGGAGAAATTACTGTTTGTGCATTTACAATATTCATTGATTTTTACCATTGAAAAACGTCCAGAAATGATTGAAGCTACTGACTGAATGAAAGTAGCTGGCATCTCACTCTCTTTGAATCTTCTTTATCATGCTAAGAGGAGCAGGAAAAAGCAAAAAATTTCAGACTTGCACCTTGCAATGCGGAGAAATTACTGTTTGTGCATTTACAATATTCATTGATTTTTGCCATTGAAAAACATCATGTTATTCATATACCAGAAATGTTTGAAGCTACTGACTGAATGAAAGGAGCTGGCATCTCACTCTCTTTGAATCTTCTTTATCATGCTAAGAGGAGCAGGAAAAAGCAAAAAATTTCAGAATTGCACCTTGCAATGCGGAGAAATTACTGTTTGTGCATTTACAATATTCATTGATTTTTGCCATTGAAAAACATCATGTTATTCATATACCAGAAATGATTAAAGCTACTGACTGAATGAAAGGAGCTGGCGTCTCACTCTCTTTGAATCTTCTTTATCATGCTAAGAGGAGCAGGAAAAAGTAAAAAATTTCAGAATTGCACCTTGCAATGCGGAGAAATTAACGTTTGTGCATTTATAATATTCAATGATTTTTGCCATTGAAAAACGTCCAGAAATGATTGAAGCTACTGACTGAACGAAAGGAGCTGGCATCTCACTCTCTTTGAATCTTCTTTATCATGCTAAGAGGAGCAGGAAAAAGCAAAAAATTTCAGAATTGCACCTTGCAATGCGGAGAAATTACTGTTTGTGCATTTACAATATTCATTGATTTTTGCCATTGAAAAACATCCAGAAATGATTGAAGCTACTGACTGAATGAAAGGAGCTGGCATCTCACTCTCTTTGAATCTTCTTTATCATGCTAAGAGGAGCAGGAAAAAGCAAAAAATTTCAGAATTGCACCTTGCAATGCGGAGAAATTACTGTTTGTGCATTTACAATATTCATTGATTTTTGCCATTGAAAAACATCATGTTATTCATATACCAGAAATGTTTGAAGCTACTGACTGAATGAAAGGAGCTGACATCTCACTCTCTTTGAATCTTCTTTATCATGCTAAGAGGAGCAGGAAAAAGCAAAAAATTTCAGAATTGCACCTTGCAATGCGGAGAAATTACTGTTTGTGCATTTACAATATTCATTGATTTTTGCCATTGAAAAACATCATGTTATTCATATACCAGAAATGTTTGAAGCTACTGACTGAATGAAAGGAGCTGACATCTCACTCTCTTTGAATCTTCTTTATCATGCTAAGAGGAGCAGGAAAAAGCAAAAAATTTCAGAATTGCACCTTGCAATGCGGAGAAATTACTGTTTGTGCATTTACAATATTCATTGATTTTTGCCATTGAAAAACATCATGTTATTCATGTACCAGAAATGTTTGAAGCTACTGACTGAATGAAAGGAGCTGACATCTCACTCTCTTTGAATCTTCTTTATCATGCTAAGAGGAGCAGGAAAAAGCAAAAAATTTCAGAATTGCACCTTGCAATGCGGAGAAATTACTGTTTGTGCATTTACAATATTCATTGATTTTTGCCATTGAAAAACGTCCAGAAATGATTGAAGCTACTGACTGAATGAAAGGAGCTGGCATCTCACTCTCTTTGAATCTTCTTTATCATGCTAAGAGGAGCAGGAAAAAGCAAAAAATTTCAGAATTGCACCTTGCAATGCGGAGAAATTACTGTTTGTGCATTTACAATATTCATTGATTTTTGCCATTGAAAAACATGTTATTCATATACCAGAAATGTTTGAAGCTACTGACTGAATGAAAGGAGCTGGCACCTCACTCTCTTTGAATCTTCTTTATCATGCTAAGAGGAGCGGGAAAAAGCAAAAAATTTCAGAATTGCACCTTGCAATGCGGAGAAATTACTGTTTGTGCATTTACAATATTCATTGATTTTTGCCATTGAAAAACGTCCAGAAATGATTGAAGGTACTGACTGAATGAAAGGAGCTGGCATCTCACTCTCTTTGAATCTTCTTTATCATGCTAAGAGGAGCAGGAAAAAGCAAAAAATTTCAGAATTGCACCTTGCAATGCGGAGAAATTACTGTTTGTGCATTTACAATATTCATTGGTTTTTGCCATTGAAAAACGTCCAGAAATGATTGAAGCTACTGACTGAATGAAAGGAGCTGGCATCTCACTCTCTTTGAATCTTCTTTATCATGCTAATAGGAGCAGGAAAAAGCAAAAAATTTCAGAATTGCACCTTGCAATGCGGAGAAATTACAGTTTGTGCATTTACAATATTCATTGATTTTTGCCATTGAAAAACATCCAGAAATGATTGAAGCTACTGACTGAATGAAAGGAGCTGGCATCTCACTCTCTTTGAATCTTCTTTATCATGCTAAGAGGAGCAGGAAAAAGCAAAAAATTTCAGAATTGCACCTTGCAATGCGGAGAAATTACTGTTTGTGCATTTACAATATTCATTGATTTTTGCCATTGAAAAACATCATGTTATTCATATACCAGAAATGTTTGAAGCTACTGACTGAATGAAAGGAGCTGGCATCTCACTCTCTTTGAATCTTCTTTATCATGCTAAGAGGAGCAGGAAAAAGCAAAAAATTTCAGAATTGCACCTTGCAATGTGGAGAAATTACTGTTTGTGCATTTACAATATTCATTGATTTTTACCATTGAAAAACGTCCAGAAATGATTGAAGCTACTGACTGAATGAAAGTAGCTGGCATCTCACTCTCTTTGAATCTTCTTTATCATGCTAAGAGGAGCAGGAAAAAGCAAAAAATTTCAGACTTGCACCTTGCAATGCGGAGAAATTACTGTTTGTGCATTTACAATATTCATTGATTTTTGCCATTGAAAAACATCATGTTATTCATATACCAGAAATGTTTGAAGCTACTGACTGAATGAAAGGAGCTGGCATCTCACTCTCTTTGAATCTTCTTTATCATGCTAAGAGGAGCAGGAAAAAGCAAAAAATTTCAGAATTGCACCTTGCAATGCGGAGAAATTACTGTTTGTGCATTTACAATATTCATTGATTTTTGCCATTGAAAAACATCCAGAAATGATTGAAGCTACTGACTGAATGAAAGGAGCTGGCATCTCACTCTCTTTGAATCTTCTTTATCATGCTAAGAGGAGCAGGAAAAAGCAAAAAATTTCAGAATTGCACCTTGCAATGCGGAGAAATTACTGTTTGTGCATTTACAATATTCATTGATTTTTGCCATTGAAAAACATCATGTTATTCATATACCAGAAATGTTTGAAGCTACTGACTGAATGAAAGGAGCTGACATCTCACTCTCTTTGAATCTTCTTTATCATGCTAAGAGGAGCAGGAGAAAGCAAAAAATTTCAGAATTGCACCTTGCAATGCGGAGAAATTACTGTTTGTGCATTTACAATATTCATTGATTTTTGCCATTGAAAAACATCCAGAAATGATTGAAGCTACTGACTGAATGAAAGGAGCTGGCATCTCACTCTTTTTGAATCTTCTTTATCATGCTAAGAGGAGCAGGAAAAAGCAAAAAATTTCAGAATTGCACCTTGCAATGCGGAGAAATTACTGTTTGTGCATTTACAATATTCATTGATTTTTGCCATTGAAAAACATCATGTTATTCATATACCAGAAATGTTTGAAGCTACTGACTGAATGAAAGGAGCTGGCATCTCACTCTCTTTGAATCTTCTTTATCATGCTAAGAGGAGCAGGAAAAAGCAAAAAATTTCAGAATTGCACCTTGCAATGCGGAGAAATTACTGTTTGTGCATTTACAATATTCATTGATTTTTGCCATTGAAAAACATCATGTTATTCATATACCAGAAATGTTTGAAGCTACTGACTGAATGAAAGGAGCTGGCATCTCACTCTCTTTGAATCTTCTTTATCATGCTAAGAGGAGCAGGAAAAAGCAAAAAATTTCAGAATTGCACCTTGCAATGTGGAGAAATTACTGTTTGTGCATTTACAATATTCATTGATTTTTACCATTGAAAAACGTCCAGAAATGATTGAAGCTACTGACTGAATGAAAGTAACTGGCATCTCACTCTCTTTGAATCTTCTTTATCATGCTAAGAGGAGCAGGAAAAAGCAAAAAATTTCAGACTTGCACCTTGCAATGCGGAGAAATTACTGTTTGTGCATTTACAATATTCATTGATTTTTGCCATTGAAAAACATCATGTTATTCATATACCAGAAATGTTTGAAGCTACTGACTGAGTGAAAGGAGCTGGCATCTCACTCTCTTTGAATCTTCTTTATCATGCTAAGAGGAGCAGGAAAAAGCAAAAAATTTCAGAATTGCACCTTGCAATGCGGAGAAATTACTGTTTGTGCATTTACAATATTCATTGATTTTTGCCATTGAAAAACGTCCAGAAATGATTGAAGCTACTGACTGAATGAAAGGAGCTGGCATCTCACTCTCTTTGAATCTTCTTTATCATGCTAAGAGGAGCAGGAAAAAGCAAAAAATTTCAGAATTGCACCTTGCAATGCGGAGAAATTACAGTTTGTGCATTTACAATATTCATTGATTTTTGCCATTGAAAAACATCCAGAAATGATTGAAGCTACTGACTGAATGAAAGGAGCTGGCATCTCACTCTCTTTGAATCTGCTTTATCATGCTAAGAGGAGCAGGAAAAAGCAAAAAATTTCAGAATTGCACCTTGCAAAGCGGAGAAATTACTGTTTGTGCATTTACAATATTCATTGATTTTTGCCATTGAAAAACATCATGTTATTCATATACCAGAAATGTTTGAAGCTACTGACTGAATGAAAGGAGCTGGCATCTCACTCTCTTTGAATCTTCTTTATCATGCTAAGAGGAGCAGGAAAAAGCAAAAAATTTCAGAATTGCACCTTGCAATGTGGAGAAATTACTGTTTGTGCATTTACAATATTCATTGATTTTTACCATTGAAAAACGTCCAGAAATGATTGAAGCTACTGACTGAATGAAAGTAGCTGGCATCTCACTCTCTTTGAATCTTCTTTATCATGCTAAGAGGAGCAGGAAAAAGCAAAAAATTTCAGACTTGCACCTTGCAATGCGGAGAAATTACTGTTTGTGCATTTACAATATTCATTGATTTTTGCCATTGAAAAACATCATGTTATTCATATACCAGAAATGTTTGAAGCTACTGACTGAATGAAAGGAGCTGGCATCTCACTCTCTTTGAATCTTCTTTATCATGCTAAGAGGAGCAGGAAAAAGCAAAAAATTTCAGAATTGCACCTTGCAATGCGGAGAAATTACTGTTTGTGCATTTACAATATTCATTGATTTTTGCCATTGAAAAACATCATGTTATTCATATACCAGAAATGTTTGAAGCTACTGACTGAATGAAAGGAGCTGGCATCTCACTCTCTTTGAATCTTCTTTATCATGCTAAGAGGAGCAGGAAAAAGCAAAAAATTTCAGAATTGCACCTTGCAATGCGGAGAAATTACTGTTTGTGCTTTTACAATATTCATTGATTTTTGCCATTGAAAAACGTCCAGAAATGATTGAAGCTACTGACTGAATGAAAGGAGCTGGCATCTCACTCTCTTTGAATCTTCTTTATCATGCTAAGAGGAGCAGGAAAAATCAAAAAATTTCAGAATTGCACCGTGCAATGTTGAGATATTACTGTTTGTGCATTTACAATATTCATTGATTTTTGCCATTGAAAAACATGTTTTTCATATACCAGAAATGTTTGAAGCTACTGACTGAATGAAAGGAGCTGGCATCTCACTCTCTTTGAATCTTCTTTATCATGCTAGGATTAGCAGGAAAAAGCAAAAAATTTCAGAATTGCACCTTGCAATGTGGAGTTATTACTGTTTGTGCATTTACAATATTCATTGATTTTTGCCATTGAAAAACATGTTTTTCATATACCAGAAATGTTTGAAGCTACTGACTGAATGAAAGGAGCTGGCATCTCACTCTCTTTGAATCTTCTTTATCATGCTAGGATTAACAGGAAAAAGCTAAAAATTTCATAATTGCACCGTGCAATGTGGAGATATTACTGTTTGTGCATTTACAATATTCATTGATTTTTGCCATTGAAAAACATGTTTTTCATATACCAGAAATGTTTGAAGCTACTGACTGAATGAAAGGAGCTGGCATCTCACTCTCTTTGAATCTTCTTTATCATGCTAGGATTAACAGGAAAAAGCTAAAAATTTCAGAATTGCACCGTGCAATGTGGAGATATTACTGTTTGTGCATTTACAATATTCATTGATTTTTGCCATTGAAAAACATGTTTTTCATATACCAGAAATGTTTGAAGCTACTGACTGAATGAAAGGAGCTGGCATCTCACTCTCTTTGAATCTTCTTTATCATGCTAGGATTAGCAGGAAAAAGCAAAAAATTTCAGAATTGCACCTTGCAATGTGGAGATATTACTGTTTGTGCATTTACAATATTCATTGATTTTTGCCATTGAAAAACATGTTTTTCATATACCAGAAATGTTTGAAGCTACTGACTGAATGAAAGGAGCTGGCATCTCACTCTCTTTGAATCTTCTTTATCATGCTAGGATTAACAGGAAAAAGCTAAAAATTTCAGAATTGCACCGTGCAATGTGGAGATATTACTGTTTGTGCATTTACAATATTCATTGATTTTTGCCATTGAAAAACATGTTTTTCATATACCAGAAATGTTTGAAGCTACTGACTGAATGAAATGAGCTGGCATCTCACTCTCTTTGAATCTTCTTTATCATGCTAAGAGGAGCAGGAAAAAGCAAAAAATTTCAGAATTGCACCTTGCAATGCGGAGAAATTACTGTTTGTGCATTTACAATATTCATTGATTTTTGCCATTGAAAAACATCCAGAAATGATTGAAGCTACTGACTGAATGAAAGGAGCTGGCATCTCACTCTCTTTGAATCTTCTTTATCATGCTAAGAGGAGCAGGAAAAAGCAAAAAATTTCAGAATTGCACCTTGCAATGCGGAGAAATTACTGTTTGTGCATTTACAATATTCATTGATTTTTGCCATTGAAAAACGTCCAGAAATGATTGAAGCTACTGACTGAATGAAAGGAGCTGGCATCTCAGTCTCTTTGAATCTTCTTTATCATGCTAAGAGGAGCAGGAAAAAGCAAAAAATTTCAGAATTGCACCTTGCAATGCGGAGAAATTACTGTTTGTGCATCTACAATATTCATTGATTTTTGCCGTTGAAAAACGTCCAGAAATGATTGAAGCTACTGACTGAATGAAAGGAGCTGGCATCTCACTCTCTTTGAGTCTTCTTTACCATGCTAAGAGGAGCAGGAAAAAGCAAAAAATTTCAGAATTGCACCTTGCAATGCGGAGAAATTACTGTTTGTGCATTTACAATATTCATTGATTTTTGCCATTGAAAAACGTCCAGAAATGATTGAAGCTACTGACTGAATGAAAGGAGCTGGCATCTCACTCTCTTTGAATCTTCTTTATCATGCTAAGAGGAGCAGGAAAAAGCAAAAAATTTCAGAATTGCACCTTGCAATGCGGAGAAATTACTGTTTGTGCATTTACAATATTCATTGATTTTTGCCATTGAAAAACATCATGTTATTCATATACCAGAAATGATTGAAGCTACTGACTGAATGAAAGGAGCTGGCATATCACTCTCTTTGAATCTTCTTTATCATGCTAAGAGGAGCAGGAAAAAGCAAAAAATTTCAGAATTGCACCTTGCAATGCGGAGAAATTACTGTTTGTGCATTTACAATATTCATTGATTTTTGCCATTGAAAAACGTCCAGAAATGATTGAAGCTACTGACTGAATGAAAGGAGCTGGCATCTCACTCTCTGAATCTTCTTTATCATGCTAAGAGGAGCAGGAAAAAGCAAAAATTTCAGAATTGCACCTTGCAATGCGGAGAAATTACTGTTTGTGCATTTACAATATTCATTGATTTTTGCCATTGAAAAACATCATGTTATTCATATACCAGAAATGTTTGAAGCTACTGACTGAATGAAAGGAGCTGGCATCTCACTCTCTTTGAATCTTCTTTATCATGCTAGGATTAGCAGGAAAAAGCAAAAAATTTCAGAATTGCACCTTGCAATGTGGAGATATTACTGTTTGTGCATTTACAATATTCATTAATTTTTGCCATTGAAAAACATGTTTTTCATATACCAGAAATGTTTGAAGCTACTGACTGAATGAAAGGAGCTGGCATCTCACTCTCTTTGAATCTTCTTTATCATGCTAGGATTAACAGGAAAAAGCTAAAAATTTCAGAATTGCACCGTGCAATGTGGAGATATTACTGTTTGTGCATTTACAATATTCATTGATTTTTGCCATTGAAAAACGTCCAGAAATGATTGAAGCTACTGACTGAATGAAAGGAGCTGGCATCTCAGTCTCTTTGAATCTTCTTTATCATGCTAAGAGGAGCAGGAAAAAGCAAAAAATTTCAGAATTGCACCTTGCAATGCGGAGAAATTACTGTTTGTGCATCTACAATATTCATTGATTTTTGCCGTTGAAAAACGTCCAGAAATGATTGAAGCTACTGACTGAATGAAAGGAGCTGGCATCTCACTCTCTTTGAGTCTTCTTTACCATGCTAAGAGGAGCAGGAAAAAGCAAAAAATTTCAGAATTGCACCTTGCAATGCGGAGAAATTACTGTTTGTGCATTTACAATATTCATTGATTTTTGCCATTGAAAAACGTCCAGAAATGATTGAAGCTACTGACTGAATGAAAGGAGCTGGCATCTCACTCTCTTTGAATCTTCTTTATCATGCTAAGAGGAGCAGGAAAAAGCAAAAAATTTCAGAATTGCACCTTGCAATGTGGAGATATTACTGTTTGTGCATTTACAATATTCATTGATTTTTGCCATTGAAAAACATGTTTTTCATATACCAGAAATGTTTGAAGCTACTGACTGAATGAAAGGAGCTGGCATCTCACTCTCTTTGAATCTTCTTTATCATGCTAGGATTAACAGGAAAAAGCAAAAAATTTCAGAATTGCACCTTGCAATGTGGAGATATTACTGTTTGTGCATTTACAATATTCATTGATTTTTGCCATTGAAAAACGTTTTTCATATACCAGAAATGTTTGAAGCTACTGACTGAATGAAAGGAGCTGGCATCTCACTCTCTTTGAATCTTCTTTATCATGCTAGGATTAACAGGAAAAAGCTAAAAATTTCAGAATTGCACCGTGCAATGTTGAGATATTACTGTTTGTGCATTTACAATATTCATTGATTTTTGCCATTGAAAAACATGTTTTTCATATACCAGAAATGTTTGAAGCTAGTGACTGAATGAAAGGAGCTGGCATCTCACTCTCTTTGAATCTTCTTTATCATGCTAGGATTAGCAGGAAAAAGCAAAAAATTTCAGAATTGCACCTTGCAATGTGGAGTTATTACTGTTTGTGCATTTACAATATTCATTGATTTTTGCCATTGAAAAACATGTTTTTCATATACCAGAAATGTTTGAAGCTACTGACTGAATGAAAGGAGCTGGCATCTCACTCTCTTTGAATCTTCTTTATCATGCTAGGATTAACAGGAAAAAGCTAAAAATTTCATAATTGCACCGTGCAATGTGGAGATATTACTGTTTGTGCATTTACAATATTCATTGATTTTTGCCATTGAAAAACATGTTTTTCATATACCAGAAATGTTTGAAGCTACTGACTGAATGAAAGGAGCTGGCATCTCACTCTCTTTGAATCTTCTTTATCATGCTAGGATTAGCAGGAAAAAGCAAAAAAATTCAGAATTGCACCTTGCAATGTGGAGATATTACTGTTTGTGCATTTACAATATTCATTGATTTTTGCCATTGAAAAACATGTTTTTCATATACCAGAAATGTTTGAAGCTACTGACTGAATGAAAGGAGCTGGCATCTCACTCTCTTTGAATCTTCTTTATCATGCTAGGATTAACAGGAAAAAGCTAAAAATTTCAGAATTGCACCGTGCAATGTGGAGATATTACTGTTTGTGCATTTACAATATTCATTGATTTTTGCCATTGAAAAACATGTTTTTCATATACCAGAAATGTTTGAAGCTACTGACTGAATGAAAGGAGCTGGCATCTCACTCTCTTTGAATCTTCTTTATCATGCTAGGATTAGCAGGAAAAAGCAAAAAATTTCAGAATTGCACCTTGCAATGTGGAGATATTACTGTTTGTGCATTTACAATATTCATTGATTTTTGCCATTGAAAAACATGTTTTTCATATACCAGAAATGTTTGAAGCTACTGACTGAATGAAAGGAGCTGGCATCTCACTCTCTTTGAATCTTCTTTATCATGCTAGGATTAACAGGAAAAAGCTAAAAATTTCAGAATTGCACCGTGCAATGTGGAGATATTACTGTTTGTGCATTTACAATATTCATTGATTTTTGCCATTGAAAAACATGTTTTTCATATACCAGAAATGTTTGAAGCTACTGACTGAATGAAAGGAGCTGGCATCTCACTCTCTTTGAATCTTCTTTATCATGCTAAGAGGAGCAGGAAAAAGCAAAAAATTTCAGAATTGCACCTTGCAATGCGGAGAAATTACTGTTTGTGCATTTACAATATTCATTGATTTTTGCCATTGAAAAACATCCAGAAATGATTGAAGCTACTGACTGAATGAAAGGAGCTGGCATCTCACTCTCTTTGAATCTTCTTTATCATGCTAAGAGGAGCAGGAAAAAGCAAAAAATTTCAGAATTGCACCTTGCAATGCGGAGAAATTACTGTTTGTGCATTTACAATATTCATTGATTTTTGCCATTGAAAAACGTCCAGAAATGATTGAAGCTACTGACTGAACGAAAGGAGCTGGCATCTCAGTCTCTTTGAATCTTCTTTATCATGCTAAGAGGAGCAGGAAAAAGCAAAAAATTTCAGAATTGCACCTTGCAATGCGGAGAAATTACTGTTTGTGCATCTACAATATTCATTGATTTTTGCCGTTGAAAAACGTCCAGAAATGATTGAAGCTACTGACTGAATGAAAGGAGCTGGCATCTCACTCTCTTTGAGTCTTCTTTACCATGCTAAGAGGAGCAGGAAAAAGCAAAAAATTTCAGAATTGCACCTTGCAATGCGGAGAAATTACTGTTTGTGCATTTACAATATTCATTGATTTTTGCCATTGAAAAACGTCCAGAAATGATTGAAGCTACTGACTGAATGAAAGGAGCTGGCATCTCACTCTCTTTGAATCTTCTTTATCATGCTAAGAGGAGCAGGAAAAAGCAAAAAATTTCAGAATTGCACCTTGCAATGCGGAGAAATTACTGTTTGTGCATTTACAATATTCATTGATTTTTGCCATTGAAAAACATCATGTTATTCATATACCAGAAATGATTGAAGCTACTGACTGAATGAAAGGAGCTGGCATATCACTCTCTTTGAATCTTCTTTATCATGCTAAGAGGAGCAGGAAAAAGCAAAAAATTTCAGAATTGCACCTTGCAATGCGGAGAAATTACTGTTTGTGCATTTACAATATTCATTGATTTTTGCCATTGAAAAACGTCCAGAAATGATTGAAGCTACTGACTGAATGAAAGGAGCTGGCATCTCACTCTCTGAATCTTCTTTATCATGCTAAGAGGAGCAGGAAAAAGCAAAAATTTCAGAATTGCACCTTGCAATGCGGAGAAATTACTGTTTGTGCATTTACAATATTCATTGATTTTTGCCATTGAAAAACATCATGTTATTCATATACCAGAAATGTTTGAAGCTACTGACTGAATGAAAGGAGCTGGCATCTCACTCTCTTTGAATCTTCTTTATCATGCTAGGATTAACAGGAAAAAGCTAAAAATTTCAGAATTGCACCGTGCAATGTGGAGATATTACTGTTTGTGCATTTACAATATTCATTGATTTTTGCCATTGAAAAACGTCCAGAAATGATTGAAGCTACTGACTGAATGAAAGGAGCTGGCATCTCAGTCTCTTTGAATCTTCTTTATCATGCTAAGAGGAGCAGGAAAAAGCAAAAAATTTCAGAATTGCACCTTGCAATGCGGAGAAATTACTGTTTGTGCATCTACAATATTCATTGATTTTTGCCGTTGAAAAACGTCCAGAAATGATTGAAGCTACTGACTGAATGAAAGGAGCTGGCATCTCACTCTCTTTGAGTCTTCTTTACCATGCTAAGAGGAGCAGGAAAAAGCAAAAAATTTCAGAATTCCACCTTGCAATGCGGAGAAATTACTGTTTGTGCATTTACAATATTCATTGATTTTTGCCATTGAAAAACGTCCAGAAATGATTGAAGCTACTGACTGAATGAAAGGAGCTGGCATCTCACTCTCTTTGAATCTTCTTTATCATGCTAAGAGGAGCAGGAAAAAGCAAAAAATTTCAGAATTGCACCTTGCAATGTGGAGATCTTACTGTTTGTGCATTTACAATATTCATTGATTTTTGCCATTGAAAAACATGTTTTTCATATACCAGAAATGTTTGAAGCTACTGACTGAATGAAAGGAGCTGGCATCTCACTCTCTTTGAATCTTCTTTATCATGCTAGGATTAACAGGAAAAAGCAAAAAATTTCAGAATTGCACCTTGCAATGTGGAGATATTACTGTTTGTGCATTTACAATATTCATTGATTTTTGCCATTGAAAAACGTTTTTCATATACCAGAAATGTTTGAAGCTACTGACTGAATGAAAGGAGCTGGCATCTCACTCTCTTTGAATCTTCTTTATCATGCTAGGATTAACAGGAAAAAGCTAAAAATTTCAGAATTGCACCGTGCAATGTTGAGATATTACTGTTTGTGCATTTACAATATTCATTGATTTTTGCCATTGAAAAACATGTTTTTCATATACCAGAAATGTTTGAAGCTACTGACTGAATGAAAGGAGCTGGCATCTCACTCTCTTTGAATCTTCTTTATCATGCTAGGATTAGCAGGAAAAAGCAAAAAATTTCAGAATTGCACCTTGCAATGTGGAGTTATTACTGTTTGTGCATTTACAATATTCATTGATTTTTGCCATTGAAAAACATGTTTTTCATATACCAGAAATGTTTGAAGCTACTGACTGAATGAAAGGAGCTGGCATCTCACTCTCTTTGAATCTTCTTTATCATGCTAGGATTAACAGGAAAAAGCTAAAAATTTCATAATTGCACCGTGCAATGTGGAGATATTACTGTTTGTGCATTTACAATATTCATTGATTTTTGCCATTGAAAAACATGTTTTTCATATACCAGAAATGTTTGAAGCTACTGACTGAATGAAAGGAGCTGGCATCTCACTCTCTTTGAATCTTCTTTATCATGCTAGGATTAGCAGGAAAAAGCAAAAAATTTCAGAATTGCACCTTGCAATGTGGAGATATTACTGTTTGTGCATTTACAATATTCATTGATTTTTGCCATTGAAAAACGTTTTTCATATACCAGAAATGTTTGAAGCTACTGACTGAATGAAAGGAGCTGGCATCTCACTCTCTTTGAATCTTCTTTATCATGCTAGGATTAACAGGAAAAAGCTAAAAATTTCAGAATTGCACCGTGCAATGTGGAGATATTACTGTTTGTGCATTTACAATATTCATTGATTTTTGCCATTGAAAAACATGTTTTTCATATACCAGAAATGTTTGAAGCTACTGACTGAATGAAAGGAGCTGGCATCTCACTCTCTTTGAATCTTCTTTATCATGCTAGGATTAGCAGGAAAAAGCAAAAAATTTCAGAATTGCACCTTGCAATGTGGAGATATTACTGTTTGTGCTTTTACAATATTCATTGATTTTTGCCATTGAAAAACATGTTTTTCATATACCAGAAATGTTTGAAGCTACTGACTGAATGAAAGGAGCTGGCATCTCACTCTCTTTGAATCTTCTTTATCATGCTAGGATTAACAGGAAAAAGCTAAAAATTTCAGAATTGCACCGTGCAATGTGGAGATATTACTGTTTGTGCATTTACAATATTCATTGATTTTTGCCATTGAAAAACATGTTTTTCATATACCAGAAATGTTTGAAGCTACTGACTGAATGAAAGGAGCTGGCATCTCACTGTCTTTGAATCTTCTTTATCATGCTAAGAGGAGCAGGAAAAAGCAAAAAATTTCAGAATTGCACCTTGCAATGCGGAGAAATTACTGTTTGTGCATTTACAATATTCATTGATTTTTGCCATTGAAAAACATCCAGAAATGATTGAAGCTACTGACTGAATGAAAGGAGCTGGCATCTCACTCTCTTTGAATCTTCTTTATCATGCTAAGAGGAGCAGGAAAAAGCAAAAAATTTCAGAATTGCACCTTGCAATGCGGAGAAATTACTGTTTGTGCATTTACAATATTCATTGATTTTTGCCATTGAAAAACGTACAGAAATGATTGAAGCTACTGACTGAATGAAAGGAGCTGGCATCTCAGTCTCTTTGAATCTTCTTTATCATGCTAAGAGGAGCAGGAAAAAGCAAAAAATTTCAGAATTGCACCTTGCAATGCGGAGAAATTACTGTTTGTGCATTTACAATATTCATTGATTTTTGCCATTGAAAAACATCATGTTATTCATATACCAGAAATGATTGAAGCTACTGACTGAATGAAAGGAGCTGGCATATCACTCTCTTTGAATCTTCTTTATCATGCTAAGAGGAGCAGGAAAAAGCAAAAAATTTCAGAATTGCACCTTGCAATGCGGAGAAATTACTGTTTGTGCATTTACAATATTCATTGATTTTTGCCATTGAAAAACGTCCAGAAATGATTGAAGCTACTGACTGAATGAAAGGAGCTGGCATCTCACTCTCTGAATCTTCTTTATCATGCTAAGAGGAGCAGGAAAAAGCAAAACATTTCAGAATTGCACCTTGCAATGCGGAGAAATTACTGTTTGTGCATTTACAATATTCATTGATTTTTGCCATTGAAAAACGTCCAGAAATGATTGAAGCTACTGACTGAATGAAAGGAGCTCTCATCTCACTCTCTTTGAATCTTCTTTATCATGCTAAGAGGAGCAGGAAAAAGCAAAAAATTTCAGAATTGCACCTTGCAATGCGGAGAAATTACTGTTTGTGCATTTACAATATTCATTGATTTTTGCCATTGAAAAACATCATGTTATTCATATACCAGAAATGTTTGAAGCTACTGACTGAATGAAAGGAGCTGGCATCTCACTCTCTTTGAATCTTCTTTATCATGCTAAGAGGAGCAGGAAAAAGCAAAAAATTTCAGAATTGCACCTTCAATGCGGAGAAATTACTGTTTGTGCATTTACAATATTCATTGATTTTTGCCATTGAAAAACGTCCAGAAATGATTGAAGCTACTGACTGAATGAAAGGAGCTGGCATCTCACTCTCTTTGAATCTTCTTTATCATGCTAAGAGGAGCAGGAAAAAGCAAAAAATTTCAGAATTGCACCTTGCAATGCGGAGATATTACTGTTTGTGCATTTACAATATTCATTAATTTTTGCCATTGAAAAACATCATGTTATTCATATACCAGAAATGATTGAAGCTACTGACTGAATGAAAGGAGCTGGCATCTCACTCTCTTTGAATCTTCTTTATCATGCTAAGAGGAGCAGGAAAAAGCAAAAAATTTCAGAATTGCACCTTGCAATGCGGAGAAATTACTGTTTGTGCATTTACAATATTCATTGATTTTTGCCATTGAAAAACATCATGTTATTCATATACCAGAAATGTTTGAAGCTACTGACTGAATGAAAGGAGCTGGCATCTCACTCTCTTTGAATCTTCTTTATCATACTAAGAGGAGCAGGAAAAAGCAAAAAATTTCAGAATTGCACCTTGCAATGCGGAGAAATTACTGTTTGTGCATTTACAATATTCATTGATTTTTGACATTGAAAAACGTCCAGAAATGATTGAAGCTACTGACTGAATGAAAGGAGCTGGCATCTCACTCTCTTTGAATCTTCTTTATCATGCTAAGAGGAGCAGGAAAAAGCAAAAAATTTCAGAATTGCACCTTGCAATGCGGAGAAATTACTGTTTGTGCATTTACAATATTCATTGATTTTTGCCATTGAAAAACATCATGTTATTCATATACCAGAAATGATTGAAGCTACTGACTGAATGAAAGGAGCTGGCATATCACTCTCTTTGAATCTTCTTTATCATGCTAAGAGGAGCAGGAAAAAGCAAAAAATTTCAGAATTGCACCTTGCAATGCGGAGAAATTACTGTTTGTGCATTTACAATATTCATTGATTTTTGCCATTGAAAAACGTCCAGAAATGATTGAAGCTACTGACTGAATGAAAGGAGCTGGCATCTCACTCTCTGAATCTTCTTTATCATGCTAAGAGGAGCAGGAAAAAGCAAAACATTTCAGAATTGCACCTTGCAATGCGGAGAAATTACTGTTTGTGCATTTACAATATTCATTGATTTTTGCCATTGAAAAACGTCCAGAAATGATTGAAGCTACTGACTGAATGAAAGGAGCTCTCATCTCACTCTCTTTGAATCTTCTTTATCATGCTAAGAGGAGCAGGAAAAAGCAAAAAATTTCAGAATTGCACCTTGCAATGCGGAGAAATTACTGTTTGTGCATTTACAATATTCATTGATTTTTGCCATTGAAAAACATCATGTTATTCATATACCAGAAATGTTTGAAGCTACTGACTGAATGAAAGGAGCTGGCATCTCACTCTCTTTGAATCTTCTTTATCATGCTAAGAGGAGCAGGAAAAAGCAAAAAATTTCAGAATTGCACCTTCAATGCGGAGAAATTACTGTTTGTGCATTTACAATATTCATTGATTTTTGCCATTGAAAAACGTCCAGAAATGATTGAAGCTACTGACTGAATGAAAGGAGCTGGCATCTCACTCTCTTTGAATCTTCTTTATCATGCTAAGAGGAGCAGGAAAAAGCAAAAAATTTCAGAATTGCACCTTGCAATGCGGAGATATTACTGTTTGTGCATTTACAATATTCATTAATTTTTGCCATTGAAAAACATCATGTTATTCATATACCAGAAATGATTGAAGCTACTGACTGAATGAAAGGAGCTGGCATCTCACTCTCTTTGAATCTTCTTTATCATGCTAAGAGGAGCAGGAAAAAGCAAAAAATTTCAGAATTGCACCTTGCAATGCGGAGAAATTACTGTTTGTGCATTTACAATATTCATTGATTTTTGCCATTGAAAAACATCATGTTATTCATATACCAGAAATGTTTGAAGCTACTGACTGAATGAAAGGAGCTGGCATCTCACTCTCTTTGAATCTTCTTTATCATACTAAGAGGAGCAGGAAAAAGCAAAAAATTTCAGAATTGCACCTTGCAATGCGGAGAAATTACTGTTTGTGCATTTACAATATTCATTGATTTTTGCCATTGAAAAACGTCCAGAAATGATTGAAGCTACTGACTGAATGAAAGGAGCTGGCATCTCACTCTCTTTGAATCTTCTTTATCATGCTAAGAGGAGGAGGAAAAAGCAAAAAATTTCAGAATTGCACCTTGCAATGCGGAGAAATTACTGTTTGTGCATTTACAATATTCATTGATTTTTGCCATTGAAAAACGTCCAGAAATGATTGAAGCTACTGACTGAATGAAAGGAGCTGGCATCTCACTCTCTTTGAATCTTCTTTATCATGCTAAGAGGAGCAGGAAAAAGCAAAAATTTCAGAATTGCACCTTGCAATGCGGAGAAATTACTGTTTGTGCATTTACAATATTCATTGATTTTTGCCATTGAAAAACATCATGTTATTCATATACCAGAAATGTTTGAAGCTACTGACTGAATGAAAGGAGCTGGCATCTCACTCTCTTTGAATCTTCTTTATCATGCTAGGATTAGCAGGAAAAAGCAAAAAATTTCAGAATTGCACCTTGCAATGTGGAGATATTACTGTTTGTGCATTTACAATATTCATTGATTTTTGCCATTGAAAAACATGTTTTTCATATACCAGAAATGTTTGAAGCTACTGACTGAATGAAAGGAGCTGGCATCTCACTCTCTTTGAATCTTCTTTATCATGCTAGGATTAACAGGAAAAAGCTAAAAATTTCAGAATTGCACCGTGCAATGTGGAGATATTACTGTTTGTGCATTTACAATATTCATTGATTTTTGCCATTGAAAAACATGTTTTTCATATACCAGAAATGTTTGAAGCTACTGACTGAATGAAAGGAGCTGGCATCTCACTCTCTTTGAATCTTCTTTATCATGCTAGGATTAGCAGGAAAAAGCAAAAAATTTCAGAATTGCACCTTGCAATGCGGAGAAATTACTGTTTGTGCATTTACAATATTCATTGATTTTTGCCATTGAAAAACATCATGTTATTCATATACCAGAAATGTTTGAAGCTACTGACTGAATGAAAGGAGCTGGCATCTCACTCTCTTTGAATCTTCTTTATCATACTAAGAGGAGCAGGAAAAAGCAAAAAATTTCAGAATTGCACCTTGCAATGCGGAGAAATTACTGTTTGTGCATTTACAATATTCATTGATTTTTGCCATTGAAAAACGTCCAGAAATGATTGAAGCTACTGACTGAATGAAAGGAGCTGGCATCTCACTCTCTTTGAATCTTCTTTATCATGCTAAGAGGAGCAGGAAAAAGCAAAAAATTTCAGAATTGCACCTTGCAATGCGGAGAAATTACTGTTTGTGCATTTACAATATTCATTGATTTTTGCCATTGAAAAACATCATGTTATTCATATACCAGAAATGATTGAAGCTACTGACTGAATGAAAGGAGCTGGCATATCACTCTCTTTGAATCTTCTTTATCATGCTAAGAGGAGCAGGAAAAAGCAAAAAATTTCAGAATTGCACCTTGCAATGCGGAGAAATTACTGTTTGTGCATTTACAATATTCATTGATTTTTGCCATTGAAAAACGTCCAGAAATGATTGAAGCTACTGACTGAATGAAAGGAGCTGGCATCTCACTCTCTGAATCTTCTTTATCATGCTAAGAGGAGCAGGAAAAAGCAAAACATTTCAGAATTGCACCTTGCAATGCGGAGAAATTACTGTTTGTGCATTTACAATATTCATTGATTTTTGCCATTGAAAAACGTCCAGAAATGATTGAAGCTACTGACTGAATGAAAGGAGCTCTCATCTCACTCTCTTTGAATCTTCTTTATCATGCTAAGAGGAGCAGGAAAAAGCAAAAAATTTCAGAATTGCACCTTGCAATGCGGAGAAATTACTGTTTGTGCATTTACAATATTCATTGATTTTTGCCATTGAAAAACATCATGTTATTCATATACCAGAAATGTTTGAAGCTACTGACTGAATGAAAGGAGCTGGCATCTCACTCTCTTTGAATCTTCTTTATCATGCTAAGAGGAGCAGGAAAAAGCAAAAAATTTCAGAATTGCACCTTCAATGCGGAGAAATTACTGTTTGTGCATTTACAATATTCATTGATTTTTGCCATTGAAAAACGTCCAGAAATGATTGAAGCTACTGACTGAATGAAAGGAGCTGGCATCTCACTCTCTTTGAATCTTCTTTATCATGCTAAGAGGAGCAGGAAAAAGCAAAAAATTTCAGAATTGCACCTTGCAATGCGGAGATATTACTGTTTGTGCATTTACAATATTCATTAATTTTTGCCATTGAAAAACATCATGTTATTCATATACCAGAAATGATTGAAGCTACTGACTGAATGAAAGGAGCTGGCATCTCACTCTCTTTGAATCTTCTTTATCATGCTAAGAGGAGCAGGAAAAAGCAAAAAATTTCAGAATTGCACCTTGCAATGCGGAGAAATTACTGTTTGTGCATTTACAATATTCATTGATTTTTGCCATTGAAAAACATCATGTTATTCATATACCAGAAATGTTTGAAGCTACTGACTGAATGAAAGGAGCTGGCATCTCACTCTCTTTGAATCTTCTTTATCATACTAAGAGGAGCAGGAAAAAGCAAAAAATTTCAGAATTGCACCTTGCAATGCGGAGAAATTACTGTTTGTGCATTTACAATATTCATTGATTTTTGCCATTGAAAAACGTCCAGAAATGATTGAAGCTACTGACTGAATGAAAGGAGCTGGCATCTCACTCTCTTTGAATCTTCTTTATCATGCTAAGAGGAGCAGGAAAAAGCAAAAAATTTCAGAATTGCACCTTGCAATGCGGAGAAATTACTGTTTGTGCATTTACAATATTCATTGATTTTTGCCATTGAAAAACGTCCAGAAATGATTGAAGCTACTGACTGAATGAAAGGAGCTGGCATCTCACTCTCTTTGAATCTTCTTTATCATGCTAAGAGGAGCAGGAAAAAGCAAAAATTTCAGAATTGCACCTTGCAATGCGGAGAAATTACTGTTTGTGCATTTACAATATTCATTGATTTTTGCCATTGAAAAACATCATGTTATTCATATACCAGAAATGTTTGAAGCTACTGACTGAATGAAAAGAGCTGGCATCTCACTCTCTTTGAATCTTCTTTATCATGCTAGGATTAGCAGGAAAAAGCAAAAAATTTCAGAATTGCACCTTGCAATGTGGAGATATTACTGTTTGTGCATTTACAATATTCATTGATTTTTGCTATTGAAAAACATGTTTTTCATATACCAGAAATGTTTGAAGCTACTGACTGAATGAAAGGAGCTGGCATCTCACTCTCTTTGAATCTTCTTTATCATGCTAGGATTAACAGGAAAAAGCTAAAAATTTCAGAATTGCACCGTGCAATGTGGAGATATTACTGTTTGTGCATTTACAATATTCATTGATTTTTGCCATTGAAAAACATGTTTTTCATATACCAGAAATGTTTGAAGCTACTGACTGAATGAAAGGAGCTGGCATCTCACTCTCTTTGAATCTTCTTTATCATGCTAGGATTAGCAGGAAAAAGCAAAAAATTTCAGAATTGCACCTTGCAATGTGGAGATATTACTGTTTGTGCATTTACAATATTCATTGATTTTTGCCATTGAAAAACATGTTTTTCATATACCAGAAATGTTTGAAGCTACTGACTGAATGAAAGGAGCTGGCATCTCACTCTCTTTGAATCTTCTTTATCATGCTAGGATTAACAGGAAAAAGCTAAAAATTTCAGAATTGCACCGTGCAATGTGGAGATATTACTGTTTGTGCATTTACAATATTCATTGATTTTTGCCATTGAAAAACATGTTTTTCATATACCAGAAATGTTTGAAGCTACTGACTGAATGAAAGGAGCTGGCATCTCACTCTCTTTGAATCTTCTTTATCATGCTAGGATTAGCAGGAAAAAGCAAAAAATTTCAGAATTGCACCTTGCAATGTGGAGATATTACTGTTTGTGCATTTACAATATTCATTGATTTTTGCCATTGAAAAACATGTTTTTCATATACCAGAAATGTTTGAAGCTACTGACTGAATGAAAGGAGCTGGCATCTCACTCTCTTTGAATCTTCTTTATCATGCTAGGATTAACAGGAAAAAGCAAAGAATTTCAGAATTGCACCTTGCAATGTGGAGATATTACTGTTTGTGCATTTACAATATTCATTGATTTTTGCCATTGAAAAACATGTTTTTCATATACCAGAAATGTTTGAAGCTACTGACTGAATGAAAGGAGCTGGCATCTCACTCTCTTTGAATCTTCTTTATCATGCTAGGATTAACAGGAAAAAGCTAAAAATTTCAGAATTGCACCGTGCAATGTGGAGATATTACTGTTTGTGCATTTACAATATTCATTGATTTTTGCCATTGAAAAACATGTTTTTCATATACCAGAAATGTTTGAAGCTACTGACTGAATGAAAGGAGCTGGCATCTCACTCTCTTTGAATCTTCTTTATCATGCTAGGATTAGCAGGAAAAAGCAAAAAATTTCAGAATTGCACCTTGCAATGTGGATATTACTGTTTGTGCATTTACAATATTCATTGATTTTTGCCATTGAAAAACATGTTTTTCATATACCAGAAATGTTTGAAGCTACTGACTGAATGAAAGGAGCTGGCATCTCACTCTCTTTGAATCTTCTTTATCATGCTAGGATTAACAGGAAAAAGCTAAAAATTTCAGAATTGCACCGTGCAATGTGGAGATATTACTGTTTGTGCATTTACAATATTCATTGATTTTTGCCATTGAAAAACATGTTTTTCATATACCAGAAATGTTTGAAGCTACTGACTGAATGAAAGGAGCTGGCATCTCACTCTCTTTGAATCTTCTTTATCATGCTAGGATTAGCAGGAAAAAGCAAAAAATTTCAGAATTGCACCTTGCAATGTGGAGATATTACTGTTTGTGCATTTACAATATTCATTGATTTTTGCCATTGAAAAACATGTTTTTCATATACCAGAAATGTTTGAAGCTACTGACTGAATGAAAGGAGCTGGCATCTCACTCTCTTTGAATCTTCTTTATCATGCTAGGATTAACAGGAAAAAGCTAAAAATTTCAGAATTGCACCGTGCAATGTTGAGATATTACTGTTTGTGCATTTACAATATTCATTGATTTTTGCCATTGAAAAACATGTTTTTCATATACCAGAAATGTTTGAAGCTACTGACTGAATGAAAGGAGCTGGCATCTCACTCTCTTTGAATCTTCTTTGTCATGCTAGGATTAGCAGGAAAAAGCAAAAAATTTCAGAATTGCACCTTGCAATGTGGAGATATTACTGTTTGTGCATTTACAATATTCATTGATTTTTGCCATTGAAAAACATGTTTTTCATATACCAGAAATGTTTGAAGCTACTGACTGAATGAAAGGAGCTGGCATCTCACTCTCTTTGAATCTTCTTTATCATGCTAGGATTAACAGGAAAAAGCTAAAAATTTCAGAATTGCACCGTGCAATGTGGAGATATTACTGTTTGTGCATTTACAATATTCATTGATTTTTGCCATTGAAAAACATGTTTTTCATATACCAGAAATGTTTGAAGCTACTGACTGAATGAAAGGAGCTGGCATCTCACTCTCTTTGAATCTTCTTTATCATGCTAGGATTAACAGGAAAAAGCTAAAAATTTCAGAATTGCACCGTGCAATGTGGAGATATTACTGTTTGTGCATTTACAATATTCATTGATTTTTGCCATTGAAAAACATGTTTTTCATATACCAGAAATGTTTGAAGCTACTGACTGAATGAAAGGAGCTGGCATCTCACTCTCTTTGAATCTTTATCATGCTAGGATTAGCAGGAAAAAGCAAAAAATTTCAGAATTGCACCTTGCAATGTGGAGATATTACTGTTTGTGCATTTACAATATTCATTGATTTTTGCCATTGAAAAACATGTTTTTCATATACCAGAAATGTTTGAAGCTACTGACTGAATGAAAGGAGCTGGCATCTCACTCTCTTTGAATCTTCTTTATCATGCTAGGATTAACAGGAAAAAGCAAAAAATTTCAGAATTGCACCTTGCAATGTGGAGATATTACTGTTTGTGCATTTACAATATTCATTGATTTTTGCCATTGAAAAACATGTTTTTCATATACCAGAAATGTTTGAAGCTACTGACTGAATGAAAGGAGCTGGCATCTCACTCTCTTTGAATCTTCTTTATCATGCTAGGATTAACAGGAAAAAGCTAAAAATTTCAGAATTGCACCGTGCAATGTGGAGATATTACTGTTTGTGCATTTACAATATTCATTGATTTTTGCCATTGAAAAACATGTTTTTCATATACCAGAAATGTTTGAAGCTACTGACTGAATGAAAGGAGCTGGCATCTCACTCTCTTTGAATCTTCTTTATCATGCTAGGATTAACAGGAAAAAGCAAAAAATTTCAGAATTGCACCTTGCAATGTGGAGATATTACTGTTTGTGCATTTACAATATTCATTGATTTTTGCCATTGAAAAACATGTTTTTCATATACCAGAAATGTTTGAAGCTACTGACTGAATGAAAGGAGCTGGCATCTCACTCTCTTTGAATCTTCTTTATCATGCTAGGATTAACAGGAAAAAGCTAAAAATTTCAGAATTGCACCGTGCAATGTGGAGATATTACTGTTTGTGCATTTACAATATTCATTGATTTTTGCCATTGAAAAACATGTTTTTCATATACCAGAAATGTTTGAAGCTACTGACTGAATGAAAGGAGCTGGCATCTCACTCTCTTTGAATCTTCTTTATCATGCTAGGATTAGCAGGAAAAAGCAAAAAATTTCAGAATTGCACCTTGCAATGTGGAGATATTACTGTTTGTGCATTTACAATATTCATTGATTTTTGCCATTGAAAAACATGTTTTTCATATACCAGAAATGTTTGAAGCTACTGACTGAATGAAAGGAGCTGGCATCTCACTCTCTTTGAATCTTCTTTATCATGCTAGGATTAACAGGAAAAAGCTAAAAATTTCAGAATTGCACCGTGCAATGTGGAGATATTACTGTTTGTGCATTTACAATATTCATTGATTTTTGCCATTGAAAAACATGTTTTTCATATACCAGAAATGTTTGAAGCTACTGACTGAATGAAAGGAGCTGGCATCTCACTCTCTGAATCTTCTTTATCATGCTAAGAGGAGCAGGAAAAAGCAAAACATTTCAGAATTGCACCTTGCAATGCGGAGAAATTACTGTTTGTGCATTTACAATATTCATTGATTTTTGCCATTGAAAAACGTCCAGAAATGATTGAAGCTACTGACTGAATGAAAGGAGCTCTCATCTCACTCTCTTTGAATCTTCTTTATCATGCTAAGAGGAGCAGGAAAAAGCAAAAAATTTCAGAATTGCACCTTGCAATGCGGAGAAATTACTGTTTGTGCATTTACAATATTCATTGATTTTTGCCATTGAAAAACATCATGTTATTCATATACCAGAAATGTTTGAAGCTACTGACTGAATGAAAGGAGCTGGCATCTCACTCTCTTTGAATCTTCTTTATCATGCTAAGAGGAGCAGGAAAAAGCAAAAAATTTCAGAATTGCACCTTCAATGCGGAGAAATTACTGTTTGTGCATTTACAATATTCATTGATTTTTGCCATTGAAAAACGTCCAGAAATGATTGAAGCTACTGACTGAATGAAAGGAGCTGGCATCTCACTCTCTTTGAATCTTCTTTATCATGCTAAGAGGAGCAGGAAAAAGCAAAAAATTTCAGAATTGCACCTTGCAATGCGGAGATATTACTGTTTGTGCATTTACAATATTCATTAATTTTTGCCATTGAAAAACATCATGTTATTCATATACCAGAAATGATTGAAGCTACTGACTGAATGAAAGGAGCTGGCATCTCACTCTCTTTGAATCTTCTTTATCATGCTAAGAGGAGCAGGAAAAAGCAAAAAATTTCAGAATTGCACCTTGCAATGCGGAGAAATTACTGTTTGTGCATTTACAATATTCATTGATTTTTGCCATTGAAAAACATCATGTTATTCATATACCAGAAATGTTTGAAGCTACTGACTGAATGAAAGGAGCTGGCATCTCACTCTCTTTGAATCTTCTTTATCATACTAAGAGGAGCAGGAAAAAGCAAAAAATTTCAGAATTGCACCTTGCAATGCGGAGAAATTACTGTTTGTGCATTTACAATATTCATTGATTTTTGACATTGAAAAACGTCCAGAAATAATTGAAGCTACTGACTGAATGAAAGGAGCTGGCATCTCACTCTCTTTGAATCTTCTTTATCATGCTAAGAGGAGCAGGAAAAAGCAAAAAATTTCAGAATTGCACCTTGCAATGCGGAGAAATTACTGTTTGTGCATTTACAATATTCATTGATTTTTGCCATTGAAAAACATCATGTTATTCATATACCAGAAATGATTGAAGCTACTGACTGAATGAAAGGAGCTGGCATATCACTCTCTTTGAATCTTCTTTATCATGCTAAGAGGAGCAGGAAAAAGCAAAAAATTTCAGAATTGCACCTTGCAATGCGGAGAAATTACTGTTTGTGCATTTACAATATTCATTGATTTTTGCCATTGAAAAACGTCCAGAAATGATTGAAGCTACTGACTGAATGAAAGGAGCTGGCATCTCACTCTCTGAATCTTCTTTATCATGCTAAGAGGAGCAGGAAAAAGCAAAACATTTCAGAATTGCACCTTGCAATGCGGAGAAATTACTGTTTGTGCATTTACAATATTCATTGATTTTTGCCATTGAAAAACGTCCAGAAATGATTGAAGCTACTGACTGAATGAAAGGAGCTCTCATCTCACTCTCTTTGAATCTTCTTTATCATGCTAAGAGGAGCAGGAAAAAGCAAAAAATTTCAGAATTGCACCTTGCAATGCGGAGAAATTACTGTTTGTGCATTTACAATATTCATTGATTTTTGCCATTGAAAAACATCATGTTATTCATATACCAGAAATGTTTGAAGCTACTGACTGAATGAAAGGAGCTGGCATCTCACTCTCTTTGAATCTTCTTTATCATGCTAAGAGGAGCAGGAAAAAGCAAAAAATTTCAGAATTGCACCTTCAATGCGGAGAAATTACTGTTTGTGCATTTACAATATTCATTGATTTTTGCCATTGAAAAACGTCCAGAAATGATTGAAGCTACTGACTGAATGAAAGGAGCTGGCATCTCACTCTCTTTGAATCTTCTTTATCATGCTAAGAGGAGCAGGAAAAAGCAAAAAATTTCAGAATTGCACCTTGCAATGCGGAGATATTACTGTTTGTGCATTTACAATATTCATTAATTTTTGCCATTGAAAAACATCATGTTATTCATATACCAGAAATGATTGAAGCTACTGACTGAATGAAAGGAGCTGGCATCTCACTCTCTTTGAATCTTCTTTATCATGCTAAGAGGAGCAGGAAAAAGCAAAAAATTTCAGAATTGCACCTTGCAATGCGGAGAAATTACTGTTTGTGCATTTACAATATTCATTGATTTTTGCCATTGAAAAACATCATGTTATTCATATACCAGAAATGTTTGAAGCTACTGACTGAATGAAAGGAGCTGGCATCTCACTCTCTTTGAATCTTCTTTATCATACTAAGAGGAGCAGGAAAAAGCAAAAAATTTCAGAATTGCACCTTGCAATGCGGAGAAATTACTGTTTGTGCATTTACAATATTCATTGATTTTTGCCATTGAAAAACGTCCAGAAATGATTGAAGCTACTGACTGAATGAAAGGAGCTGGCATCTCACTCTCTTTGAATCTTCTTTATCATGCTAAGAGGAGGAGGAAAAAGCAAAAAATTTCAGAATTGCACCTTGCAATGCGGAGAAATTACTGTTTGTGCATTTACAATATTCATTGATTTTTGCCATTGAAAAACGTCCAGAAATGATTGAAGCTACTGACTGAATGAAAGGAGCTGGCATCTCACTCTCTTTGAATCTTCTTTATCATGCTAAGAGGAGCAGGAAAAAGCAAAAATTTCAGAATTGCACCTTGCAATGCGGAGAAATTACTGTTTGTGCATTTACAATATTCATTGATTTTTGCCATTGAAAAACATCATGTTATTCATATACCAGAAATGTTTGAAGCTACTGACTGAATGAAAGGAGCTGGCATCTCACTCTCTTTGAATCTTCTTTATCATGCTAGGATTAGCAGGAAAAAGCAAAAAATTTCAGAATTGCACCTTGCAATGTGGAGATATTACTGTTTGTGCATTTACAATATTCATTGATTTTTGCCATTGAAAAACATGTTTTTCATATACCAGAAATGTTTGAAGCTACTGACTGAATGAAAGGAGCTGGCATCTCACTCTCTTTGAATCTTCTTTATCATGCTAGGATTAACAGGAAAAAGCTAAAAATTTCAGAATTGCACCGTGCAATGTGGAGATATTACTGTTTGTGCATTTACAATATTCATTGATTTTTGCCATTGAAAAACATGTTTTTCATATACCAGAAATGTTTGAAGCTACTGACTGAATGAAAGGAGCTGGCATCTCACTCTCTGAATCTTCTTTATCATGCTAAGAGGAGCAGGAAAAAGCAAAACATTTCAGAATTGCACCTTGCAATGCGGAGAAATTACTGTTTGTGCATTTACAATATTCATTGATTTTTGCCATTGAAAAACGTCCAGAAATGATTGAAGCTACTGACTGAATGAAAGGAGCTCTCATCTCACTCTCTTTGAATCTTCTTTATCATGCTAAGAGGAGCAGGAAAAAGCAAAAAATTTCAGAATTGCACCTTGCAATGCGGAGAAATTACTGTTTGTGCATTTACAATATTCATTGATTTTTGCCATTGAAAAACATCATGTTATTCATATACCAGAAATGTTTGAAGCTACTGACTGAATGAAAGGAGCTGGCATCTCACTCTCTTTGAATCTTCTTTATCATGCTAAGAGGAGCAGGAAAAAGCAAAAAATTTCAGAATTGCACCTTCAATGCGGAGAAATTACTGTTTGTGCATTTACAATATTCATTGATTTTTGCCATTGAAAAACGTCCAGAAATGATTGAAGCTACTGACTGAATGAAAGGAGCTGGCATCTCACTCTCTTTGAATCTTCTTTATCATGCTAAGAGGAGCAGGAAAAAGCAAAAAATTTCAGAATTGCACCTTGCAATGCGGAGATATTACTGTTTGTGCATTTACAATATTCATTAATTTTTGCCATTGAAAAACATCATGTTATTCATATACCAGAAATGATTGAAGCTACTGACTGAATGAAAGGAGCTGGCATCTCACTCTCTTTGAATCTTCTTTATCATGCTAAGAGGAGCAGGAAAAAGCAAAAAATTTCAGAATTGCACCTTGCAATGCGGAGAAATTACTGTTTGTGCATTTACAATATTCATTGATTTTTGCCATTGAAAAACATCATGTTATTCATATACCAGAAATGTTTGAAGCTACTGACTGAATGAAAGGAGCTGGCATCTCACTCTCTTTGAATCTTCTTTATCATACTAAGAGGAGCAGGAAAAAGCAAAAAATTTCAGAATTGCACCTTGCAATGCGGAGAAATTACTGTTTGTGCATTTACAATATTCATTGATTTTTGACATTGAAAAACGTCCAGAAATGATTGAAGCTACTGACTGAATGAAAGGAGCTGGCATCTCACTCTCTTTGAATCTTCTTTATCATGCTAAGAGGAGCAGGAAAAAGCAAAAAATTTCAGAATTGCACCTTGCAATGCGGAGAAATTACTGTTTGTGCATTTACAATATTCATTGATTTTTGCCATTGAAAAACATCATGTTATTCATATACCAGAAATGATTGAAGCTACTGACTGAATGAAAGGAGCTGGCATATCACTCTCTTTGAATCTTCTTTATCATGCTAAGAGGAGCAGGAAAAAGCAAAAAATTTCAGAATTGCACCTTGCAATGCGGAGAAATTACTGTTTGTGCATTTACAATATTCATTGATTTTTGCCATTGAAAAACGTCCAGAAATGATTGAAGCTACTGACTGAATGAAAGGAGCTGGCATCTCACTCTCTGAATCTTCTTTATCATGCTAAGAGGAGCAGGAAAAAGCAAAACATTTCAGAATTGCACCTTGCAATGCGGAGAAATTACTGTTTGTGCATTTACAATATTCATTGATTTTTGCCATTGAAAAACGTCCAGAAATGATTGAAGCTACTGACTGAATGAAAGGAGCTCTCATCTCACTCTCTTTGAATCTTCTTTATCATGCTAAGAGGAGCAGGAAAAAGCAAAAAATTTCAGAATTGCACCTTGCAATGCGGAGAAATTACTGTTTGTGCATTTACAATATTCATTGATTTTTGCCATTGAAAAACATCATGTTATTCATATACCAGAAATGTTTGAAGCTACTGACTGAATGAAAGGAGCTGGCATCTCACTCTCTTTGAATCTTCTTTATCATGCTAAGAGGAGCAGGAAAAAGCAAAAAATTTCAGAATTGCACCTTCAATGCGGAGAAATTACTGTTTGTGCATTTACAATATTCATTGATTTTTGCCATTGAAAAACGTCCAGAAATGATTGAAGCTACTGACTGAATGAAAGGAGCTGGCATCTCACTCTCTTTGAATCTTCTTTATCATGCTAAGAGGAGCAGGAAAAAGCAAAAAATTTCAGAATTGCACCTTGCAATGCGGAGATATTACTGTTTGTGCATTTACAATATTCATTAATTTTTGCCATTGAAAAACATCATGTTATTCATATACCAGAAATGATTGAAGCTACTGACTGAATGAAAGGAGCTGGCATCTCACTCTCTTTGAATCTTCTTTATCATGCTAAGAGGAGCAGGAAAAAGCAAAAAATTTCAGAATTGCACCTTGCAATGCGGAGAAATTACTGTTTGTGCATTTACAATATTCATTGATTTTTGCCATTGAAAAACATCATGTTATTCATATACCAGAAATGTTTGAAGCTACTGACTGAATGAAAGGAGCTGGCATCTCACTCTCTTTGAATCTTCTTTATCATACTAAGAGGAGCAGGAAAAAGCAAAAAATTTCAGAATTGCACCTTGCAATGCGGAGAAATTACTGTTTGTGCATTTACAATATTCATTGATTTTTGCCATTGAAAAACGTCCAGAAATGATTGAAGCTACTGACTGAATGAAAGGAGCTGGCATCTCACTCTCTTTGAATCTTCTTTATCATGCTAAGAGGAGGAGGAAAAAGCAAAAAATTTCAGAATTGCACCTTGCAATGCGGAGAAATTACTGTTTGTGCATTTACAATATTCATTGATTTTTGCCATTGAAAAACGTCCAGAAATGATTGAAGCTACTGACTGAATGAAAGGAGCTGGCATCTCACTCTCTTTGAATCTTCTTTATCATGCTAAGAGGAGCAGGAAAAAGCAAAAATTTCAGAATTGCACCTTGCAATGCGGAGAAATTACTGTTTGTGCATTTACAATATTCATTGATTTTTGCCATTGAAAAACATCATGTTATTCATATACCAGAAATGTTTGAAGCTACTGACTGAATGAAAGGAGCTGGCATCTCACTCTCTTTGAATCTTCTTTATCATGCTAGGATTAGCAGGAAAAAGCAAAAAATTTCAGAATTGCACCTTGCAATGTGGAGATATTACTGTTTGTGCATTTACAATATTCATTGATTTTTGCCATTGAAAAACATGTTTTTCATATACCAGAAATGTTTGAAGCTACTGACTGAATGAAAGGAGCTGGCATCTCACTCTCTTTGAATCTTCTTTATCATGCTAGGATTAACAGGAAAAAGCTAAAAATTTCAGAATTGCACCGTGCAATGTGGAGATATTACTGTTTGTGCATTTACAATATTCATTGATTTTTGCCATTGAAAAACATGTTTTTCATATACCAGAAATGTTTGAAGCTACTGACTGAATGAAAGGAGCTGGCATCTCACTCTCTTTGAATCTTCTTTATCATGCTAGGATTAGCAGGAAAAAGCAAAAAATTTCAGAATTGCACCTTGCAATGCGGAGAAATTACTGTTTGTGCATTTACAATATTCATTGATTTTTGCCATTGAAAAACATCATGTTATTCATATACCAGAAATGTTTGAAGCTACTGACTGAATGAAAGGAGCTGGCATCTCACTCTCTTTGAATCTTCTTTATCATACTAAGAGGAGCAGGAAAAAGCAAAAAATTTCAGAATTGCACCTTGCAATGCGGAGAAATTACTGTTTGTGCATTTACAATATTCATTGATTTTTGCCATTGAAAAACGTCCAGAAATGATTGAAGCTACTGACTGAATGAAAGGAGCTGGCATCTCACTCTCTTTGAATCTTCTTTATCATGCTAAGAGGAGCAGGAAAAAGCAAAAAATTTCAGAATTGCACCTTGCAATGCGGAGAAATTACTGTTTGTGCATTTACAATATTCATTGATTTTTGCCATTGAAAAACATCATGTTATTCATATACCAGAAATGATTGAAGCTACTGACTGAATGAAAGGAGCTGGCATATCACTCTCTTTGAATCTTCTTTATCATGCTAAGAGGAGCAGGAAAAAGCAAAAAATTTCAGAATTGCACCTTGCAATGCGGAGAAATTACTGTTTGTGCATTTACAATATTCATTGATTTTTGCCATTGAAAAACGTCCAGAAATGATTGAAGCTACTGACTGAATGAAAGGAGCTGGCATCTCACTCTCTGAATCTTCTTTATCATGCTAAGAGGAGCAGGAAAAAGCAAAACATTTCAGAATTGCACCTTGCAATGCGGAGAAATTACTGTTTGTGCATTTACAATATTCATTGATTTTTGCCATTGAAAAACGTCCAGAAATGATTGAAGCTACTGACTGAATGAAAGGAGCTCTCATCTCACTCTCTTTGAATCTTCTTTATCATGCTAAGAGGAGCAGGAAAAAGCAAAAAATTTCAGAATTGCACCTTGCAATGCGGAGAAATTACTGTTTGTGCATTTACAATATTCATTGATTTTTGCCATTGAAAAACATCATGTTATTCATATACCAGAAATGTTTGAAGCTACTGACTGAATGAAAGGAGCTGGCATCTCACTCTCTTTGAATCTTCTTTATCATGCTAAGAGGAGCAGGAAAAAGCAAAAAATTTCAGAATTGCACCTTCAATGCGGAGAAATTACTGTTTGTGCATTTACAATATTCATTGATTTTTGCCATTGAAAAACGTCCAGAAATGATTGAAGCTACTGACTGAATGAAAGGAGCTGGCATCTCACTCTCTTTGAATCTTCTTTATCATGCTAAGAGGAGCAGGAAAAAGCAAAAAATTTCAGAATTGCACCTTGCAATGCGGAGATATTACTGTTTGTGCATTTACAATATTCATTAATTTTTGCCATTGAAAAACATCATGTTATTCATATACCAGAAATGATTGAAGCTACTGACTGAATGAAAGGAGCTGGCATCTCACTCTCTTTGAATCTTCTTTATCATGCTAAGAGGAGCAGGAAAAAGCAAAAAATTTCAGAATTGCACCTTGCAATGCGGAGAAATTACTGTTTGTGCATTTACAATATTCATTGATTTTTGCCATTGAAAAACATCATGTTATTCATATACCAGAAATGTTTGAAGCTACTGACTGAATGAAAGGAGCTGGCATCTCACTCTCTTTGAATCTTCTTTATCATACTAAGAGGAGCAGGAAAAAGCAAAAAATTTCAGAATTGCACCTTGCAATGCGGAGAAATTACTGTTTGTGCATTTACAATATTCATTGATTTTTGCCATTGAAAAACGTCCAGAAATGATTGAAGCTACTGACTGAATGAAAGGAGCTGGCATCTCACTCTCTTTGAATCTTCTTTATCATGCTAAGAGGAGCAGGAAAAAGCAAAAAATTTCAGAATTGCACCTTGCAATGCGGAGAAATTACTGTTTGTGCATTTACAATATTCATTGATTTTTGCCATTGAAAAACGTCCAGAAATGATTGAAGCTACTGACTGAATGAAAGGAGCTGGCATCTCACTCTCTTTGAATCTTCTTTATCATGCTAAGAGGAGCAGGAAAAAGCAAAAATTTCAGAATTGCACCTTGCAATGCGGAGAAATTACTGTTAGTGCATTTACAATATTCATTGATTTTTGCCATTGAAAAACATCATGTTATTCATATACCAGAAATGTTTGAAGCTACTGACTGAATGAAAAGAGCTGGCATCTCACTCTCTTTGAATCTTCTTTATCATGCTAGGATTAGCAGGAAAAAGCAAAAAATTTCAGAATTGCACCTTGCAATGTGGAGATATTACTGTTTGTGCATTTACAATATTCATTGATTTTTGCTATTGAAAAACATGTTTTTCATATACCAGAAATGTTTGAAGCTACTGACTGAATGAAAGGAGCTGGCATCTCACTCTCTTTGAATCTTCTTTATCATGCTAGGATTAACAGGAAAAAGCTAAAAATTTCAGAATTGCACCGTGCAATGTGGAGATATTACTGTTTGTGCATTTACAATATTCATTGATTTTTGCCATTGAAAAACATGTTTTTCATATACCAGAAATGTTTGAAGCTACTGACTGAATGAAAGGAGCTGGCATCTCACTCTCTTTGAATCTTCTTTATCATGCTAGGATTAGCAGGAAAAAGCAAAAAATTTCAGAATTGCACCTTGCAATGTGGAGATATTACTGTTTGTGCATTTACAATATTCATTGATTTTTGCCATTGAAAAACATGTTTTTCATATACCAGAAATGTTTGAAGCTACTGACTGAATGAAAGGAGCTGGCATCTCACTCTCTTTGAATCTTCTTTATCATGCTAGGATTAACAGGAAAAAGCTAAAAATTTCAGAATTGCACCGTGCAATGTGGAGATATTACTGTTTGTGCATTTACAATATTCATTGATTTTTGCCATTGAAAAACATGTTTTTCATATACCAGAAATGTTTGAAGCTACTGACTGAATGAAAGGAGCTGGCATCTCACTCTCTTTGAATCTTCTTTATCATGCTAGGATTAGCAGGAAAAAGCAAAAAATTTCAGAATTGCACCTTGCAATGTGGAGATATTACTGTTTGTGCATTTACAATATTCATTGATTTTTGCCATTGAAAAACATGTTTTTCATATACCAGAAATGTTTGAAGCTACTGACTGAATGAAAGGAGCTGGCATCTCACTCTCTTTGAATCTTCTTTATCATGCTAGGATTAACAGGAAAAAGCAAAGAATTTCAGAATTGCACCTTGCAATGTGGAGATATTACTGTTTGTGCATTTACAATATTCATTGATTTTTGCCATTGAAAAACATGTTTTTCATATACCAGAAATGTTTGAAGCTACTGACTGAATGAAAGGAGCTGGCATCTCACTCTCTTTGAATCTTCTTTATCATGCTAGGATTAACAGGAAAAAGCTAAAAATTTCAGAATTGCACCGTGCAATGTGGAGATATTACTGTTTGTGCATTTACAATATTCATTGATTTTTGCCATTGAAAAACATGTTTTTCATATACCAGAAATGTTTGAAGCTACTGACTGAATGAAAGGAGCTGGCATCTCACTCTCTTTGAATCTTCTTTATCATGCTAGGATTAGCAGGAAAAAGCAAAAAATTTCAGAATTGCACCTTGCAATGTGGATATTACTGTTTGTGCATTTACAATATTCATTGATTTTTGCCATTGAAAAACATGTTTTTCATATACCAGAAATGTTTGAAGCTACTGACTGAATGAAAGGAGCTGGCATCTCACTCTCTTTGAATCTTCTTTATCATGCTAGGATTAACAGGAAAAAGCTAAAAATTTCAGAATTGCACCGTGCAATGTGGAGATATTACTGTTTGTGCATTTACAATATTCATTGATTTTTGCCATTGAAAAACATGTTTTTCATATACCAGAAATGTTTGAAGCTACTGACTGAATGAAAGGAGCTGGCATCTCACTCTCTTTGAATCTTCTTTATCATGCTAGGATTAGCAGGAAAAAGCAAAAAATTTCAGAATTGCACCTTGCAATGTGGAGATATTACTGTTTGTGCATTTACAATATTCATTGATTTTTGCCATTGAAAAACATGTTTTTCATATACCAGAAATGTTTGAAGCTACTCACTGAATGAAAGGAGCTGGCATCTCACTCTCTTTGAATCTTCTTTATCATGCTAGGATTAACAGGAAAAAGCAAAAAATTTCAGAATTGCACCTTGCAATGTGGAGATATTACTGTTTGTGCATTTACAATATTCATTGATTTTTGCCATTGAAAAACATGTTTTTCATATACCAGAAATGTTTGAAGCTACTGACTGAATGAAAGGAGCTGGCATCTCACTCTCTTTGAATCTTCTTTATCATGCTAGGATTAACAGGAAAAAGCTAAAAATTTCAGAATTGCACCGTGCAATGTTGAGATATTACTGTTTGTGCATTTACAATATTCATTGATTTTTGCCATTGAAAAACATGTTTTTCATATACCAGAAATGTTTGAAGCTACTGACTGAATGAAAGGAGCTGGCATCTCACTCTCTTTGAATCTTCTTTGTCATGCTAGGATTAGCAGGAAAAAGCAAAAAATTTCAGAATTGCACCTTGCAATGTGGAGATATTACTGTTTGTGCATTTACAATATTCATTGATTTTTGCCATTGAAAAACATGTTTTTCATATACCAGAAATGTTTGAAGCTACTGACTGAATGAAAGGAGCTGGCATCTCACTCTCTTTGAATCTTCTTTATCATGCTAGGATTAACAGGAAAAAGCTAAAAATTTCAGAATTGCACCGTGCAATGTGGAGATATTACTGTTTGTGCATTTACAATATTCATTGATTTTTGCCATTGAAAAACATGTTTTTCATATACCAGAAATGTTTGAAGCTACTGACTGAATGAAAGGAGCTGGCATCTCACTCTCTTTGAATCTTCTTTATCATGCTAGGATTAACAGGAAAAAGCTAAAAATTTCAGAATTGCACCGTGCAATGTGGAGATATTACTGTTTGTGCATTTACAATATTCATTGATTTTTGCCATTGAAAAACATGTTTTTCATATACCAGAAATGTTTGAAGCTACTGACTGAATGAAAGGAGCTGGCATCTCACTCTCTTTGAATCTTTATCATGCTAGGATTAGCAGGAAAAAGCAAAAAATTTCAGAATTGCACCTTGCAATGTGGAGATATTACTGTTTGTGCATTTACAATATTCATTGATTTTTGCCATTGAAAAACATGTTTTTCATATACCAGAAATGTTTGAAGCTACTGACTGAATGAAAGGAGCTGGCATCTCACTCTCTTTGAATCTTCTTTATCATGCTAGGATTAACAGGAAAAAGCAAAAAATTTCAGAATTGCACCTTGCAATGTGGAGATATTACTGTTTGTGCATTTACAATATTCATTGATTTTTGCCATTGAAAAACATGTTTTTCATATACCAGAAATGTTTGAAGCTACTGACTGAATGAAAGGAGCTGGCATCTCACTCTCTTTGAATCTTCTTTATCATGCTAGGATTAACAGGAAAAAGCTAAAAATTTCAGAATTGCACCGTGCAATGTGGAGATATTACTGTTTGTGCATTTACAATATTCATTGATTTTTGCCATTGAAAAACATGTTTTTCATATACCAGAAATGTTTGAAGCTACTGACTGAATGAAAGGAGCTGGCATCTCACTCTCTTTGAATCTTCTTTATCATGCTAGGATTAACAGGAAAAAGCAAAAAATTTCAGAATTGCACCTTGCAATGTGGAGATATTACTGTTTGTGCATTTACAATATTCATTGATTTTTGCCATTGAAAAACATGTTTTTCATATACCAGAAATGTTTGAAGCTACTGACTGAATGAAAGGAGCTGGCATCTCACTCTCTTTGAATCTTCTTTATCATGCTAGGATTAACAGGAAAAAGCTAAAAATTTCAGAATTGCACCGTGCAATGTGGAGATATTACTGTTTGTGCATTTACAATATTCATTGATTTTTGCCATTGAAAAACATGTTTTTCATATACCAGAAATGTTTGAAGCTACTGACTGAATGAAAGGAGCTGGCATCTCACTCTCTTTGAATCTTCTTTATCATGCTAGGATTAGCAGGAAAAAGCAAAAAATTTCAGAATTGCACCTTGCAATGTGGAGATATTACTGTTTGTGCATTTACAATATTCATTGATTTTTGCCATTGAAAAACATGTTTTTCATATACCAGAAATGTTTGAAGCTACTGACTGAATGAAAGGAGCTGGCATCTCACTCTCTTTGAATCTTCTTTATCATGCTAGGATTAACAGGAAAAAGCTAAAAATTTCAGAATTGCACCGTGCAATGTGGAGATATTACTGTTTGTGCATTTACAATATTCATTGATTTTTGCCATTGAAAAACATGTTTTTCATATACCAGAAATGTTTGAAGCTACTGACTGAATGAAAGGAGCTGGCATCTCACTCTCTTTGAATCTTCTTTATCATGCTAGGATTAGCAGGAAAAAGCAAAAAATTTCAGAATTGCACCTTGCAATGTGGAGATATTACTGTTTGTGCATTTACAATATTCATTGATTTTTGCCATTGAAAAACATGTTTTTCATATACCAGAAATGTTTGAAGCTACTGACTGAATGAAAGGAGCTGGCATCTCACTCTCTTTGAATCTTCTTTATCATGCTAGGATTAACAGGAAAAAGCAAAAAATTTCAGAATTGCACCTTGCAATGTGGAGATATTACTGTTTGTGCATTTACAATATTCATTGATTTTTGCCATTGAAAAACATGTTTTTCATATACCAGAAATGTTTGAAGCTACTGACTGAATGAAAGGAGCTGGCATCTCACTCTCTTTGAATCTTCTTTATCATGCTAGGATTAACAGGAAAAAGCTAAAAATTTCAGAATTGCACCGTGCAATGTGGAGATATTACTGTTTGTGCATTTACAATATTCATTGATTTTTGCCATTGAAAAACATGTTTTTCATATACCAGAAATGTTTGAAGCTACTGACTGAATGAAAGGAGCTGGCATCTCACTCTCTTTGAATCTTCTTTATCATGCTAGGATTAGCAGGAAAAAGCAAAAAATTTCAGAATTGCACCTTGCAATGTGGAGATATTACTGTTTGTGCATTTACAATATTCATTGATTTTTGCCATTGAAAAACATGTTTTTCATATACCAGAAATGTTTGAAGCTACTGACTGAATGAAAGGAGCTGGCATCTCACTCTCTTTGAGTCTTCTTTATCATGCTAGGATTAACAGGAAAAAGCTAAAAATTTCAGAATTGCACCGTGCAATGTGGAGATATTACTGTTTGTGCATTTACAATATTCATTGATTTTTGCCATTGAAAAACATGTTTTTCATATACCAGAAATGTTTGAAGCTACTGACTGAATGAAAGGAGCTGGCATCTCACTCTTTGAATCTTCTTTATCATGCTAGGATTAGCAGGAAAAAGCAAAAAATTTCAGAATTGCACCTTGCAATGTGGAGATATTACTGTTTGTGCATTTACAATATTCATTGATTTTTGCCATTGAAAAACATGTTTTTCATATACCAGAAATGTTTGAAGCTACTGACTGAATGAAAGGAGCTGGCATCTCACTCTCTTTGAATCTTCTTTATCATGCTAGGATTAACAGGAAAAAGCAAAGAATTTCAGAATTGCACCTTGCAATGTGGAGATATTACTGTTTGTGCATTTACAATATTCATTGATTTTTGCCATTGAAAAACATGTTTTTCATATACCAGAAATGTTTGAAGCTACTGACTGAATGAAAGGAGCTGGCATCTCACTCTCTTTGAATCTTCTTTATCATGCTAGGATTAACAGGAAAAAGCTAAAAATTTCAGAATTGCACCGTGCAATGTGGAGATATTACTGTTTGTGCATTTACAATACTCATTGATTTTTGCCATTGAAAAACATGTTTTTCATATACCAGAAATGTTTGAAGCTACTGACTGAATGAAAGGAGCTGGCATCTCACTCTCTTTGAATCTTCTTTATCATGCTAGGATTAGCAGGAAAAAGCAAAAAATTTCAGAATTGCACCTTGCAATGTGGAGATATTACTGTTTGTGCATTTACAATATTCATTGATTTTTGCCATTGAAAAACATGTTTTTCATATACCAGAAATGTTTGAAGCTACTGACTGAATGAAAGGAGCTGGCATCTCACTCTCTTTGAATCTTCTTTATCATGCTAGGATTAACAGGAAAAAGCAAAAAATTTCAGAATTGCACCTTGCAATGTGGAGATATTACTGTTTGTGCATTTACAATATTCATTGATTTTTGCCATTGAAAAACGTTTTTCATATACCAGAAATGTTTGAAGCTACTGACTGAATGAAAGGAGCTGGCATCTCACTCTCTTTGAATCTTCTTTATCATGCTAGGATTAACAGGAAAAAGCTAAAAATTTCAGAATTGCACCGTGCAATGTTGAGATATTACTGTTTGTGCATTTACAATATTCATTGATTTTTGCCATTGAAAAACATGTTTTTCATATACCAGAAATGTTTGAAGCTACTGACTGAATGAAAGGAGCTGGCATCTCACTCTCTTTGAATCTTCTTTATCATGCTAGGATTAGCAGGAAAAAGCAAAAAATTTCAGAATTACACCTTGCAATGTGGAGTTATTACTGTTTGTGCATTTACAATATTCATTGATTTTTGCCATTGAAAAACATGTTTTTCATATACCAGAAATGTTTGAAGCTACTGACTGAATGAAAGGAGCTGGCATCTCACTCTTTGAATCTTCTTTATCATGCTAGGATTAACAGGAAAAAGCTAAAAATTTCATAATTGCACCGTGCAATGTGGAGATATTACTGTTTGTGCATTTACAATATTCATTGATTTTTGCCATTGAAAAACATGTTTTTCATATACCAGAAATGTTTGAAGCTACTGGCTGAATGAAAGGAGCTGGCATCTCACTCTCTTTGAATCTTCTTTATCATGCTAGGATTAGCAGGAAAAAGCAAAAAATTTCAGAATTGCACCTTGCAATGTGGAGATATTACTGTTTGTGCATTTACAATATTCATTGATTTTTGCCATTGAAAAACATGTTTTTCATATACCAGAAATGTTTGAAGCTACTGACTGAATGAAAGGAGCTGGCATCTCACTCTCTTTGAATCTTCTTTATCATGCTAGGATTAACAGGAAAAAGCTAAAAATTTCAGAATTGCACCGTGCAATGTGGAGATATTACTGTTTGTGCATTTACAATATTCATTGATTTTTGCCATTGAAAAACATGTTTTTCATATACCAGAAATGTTTGAAGCTACTGACTGAATGAAAGGAGCTGGCATCTCACTCTCTTTGAATCTTCTTTATCATGCTAGGATTAACAGGAAAAAGCTAAAAATTTCAGAATTGCACCGTGCAATGTGGAGATATTACTGTTTGTGCATTTACAATATTCATTGATTTTTGCCATTGAAAAACATGTTTTTCATATACCAGAAATGTTTGAAGCTACTGACTGAATGAAAGGAGCTGGCATCTCACTCTCTTTGAATCTTCTTTATCATGCTAGGATTAGCAGGAAAAAGCAAAAAATTTCAGAATTGCACCTTGCAATGTGGAGATATTACTGTTTGTGCATTTACAATATTCATTGATTTTTGCCATTGAAAAACATGTTTTTCATATACCAGAAATGTTTGAAGCTACTGACAATGAAAGGAGCTGGCATCTCACTCTCTTTGAATCTTCTTTATCATGCTAGGATTAACAGGAAAAAGCAAAAAATTTCAGAATTGCACCTTGCAATGTGGAGATATTACTGTTTGTGCATTTACAATATTCATTGATTTTTGCCATTGAAAAACATGTTTTTCATATACCAGAAATGTTTGAAGCTACTGACTGAATGAAAGGAGCTGGCATCTCACTCTCTTTGAATCTTCTTTATCATGCTAGGATTAACAGGAAAAAGCAAAAAATTTCAGAATTGCACCTTGCAATGTGGAGATATTACTGTTTGTGCATTTACAATATTCATTGATTTTTGCCATTGAAAAACATTTTTCATATACCAGAAATGTTTGAAGCTACTGACTGAATGAAAGGAGCTGGCATCTCACTCTGAATCTTCTTTATCATGCTAGGATTAACAGGAAAAAGCTAAAAATTTCAGAATTGCACCGTGCAATGTGGAGATATTACTGTTTGTGCATTTACAATATTCATTGATTTTTGCCATTGAAAAACATGTTTTTCATATACCAGAAATGTTTGAAGCTACTGACTGAATGAAAGGAGCTGGCATCTCACTCTCTTTGAATCTTCTTTATCATGCTAGGATTAACAGGAAAAAGCTAAAAATTTCAGAATTGCACCGTGCAATGTGGAGATATTACTGTTTGTGCATTTACAATATTCATTGATTTTTGCCATTGAAAAACATGTTTTTCATATACCAGAAATGTTTGAAGCTACTGACTGAATGAAAGGAGCTGGCATCTCACTCTCTTTGAATCTTCTTTATCATGCTAGGATTAGCAGGAAAAAGCAAAAAATTTCAGAATTGCACCTTGCAATGTGGAGATATTACTGTTTGTGCATTTACAATATTCATTGATTTTTGCCATTGAAAAACATGTTTTTCATATACCAGAAATGTTTGAAGCTACTGACTGAATGAAAGGAGCTGGCATCTCACTCTCTTTGAATCTTCTTTATCATGCTAGGATTAACAGGAAAAAGCTAAAAATTTCAGAATTGCACCGTGCAATGTGGAGATATTACTGTTTGTGCATTTACAATATTCATTGATTTTTGCCATTGAAAAACATGTTTTTCATATACCAGAAATGTTTGAAGCTACTGACTGAATGAAAGGAGCTGGCATCTCACTCTTTGAATCTTCTTTATCATGCTAGGATTAGCAGGAAAAAGCAAAAAATTTCAGAATTGCACCTTGCAATGTGGAGATATTACTGTTTGTGCATTTACAATATTCATTGATTTTTGCCATTGAAAAACATGTTTTTCATATACCAGAAATGTTTGAAGCTACTGACTGAATGAAAGGAGCTGGCATCTCACTCTCTTTGAATCTTCTTTATCATGCTAGGATTAACAGGAAAAAGCAAAGAATTTCAGAATTGCACCTTGCAATGTGGAGATATTACTGTTTGTGCATTTACAATATTCATTGATTTTTGCCATTGAAAAACATGTTTTTCATATACCAGAAATGTTTGAAGCTACTGACTGAATGAAAGGAGCTGGCATCTCACTCTCTTTGAATCTTCTTTATCATGCTAGGATTAACAGGAAAAAGCTAAAAATTTCAGAATTGCACCGTGCAATGTGGAGATATTACTGTTTGTGCATTTACAATATTCATTGATTTTTGCCATTGAAAAACATGTTTTTCATATACCAGAAATGTTTGAAGCTACTGACTGAATGAAAGGAGCTGGCATCTCACTCTCTTTGAATCTTCTTTATCATGCTAGGATTAGCAGGAAAAAGCAAAAAATTTCAGAATTGCACCTTGCAATGTGGAGATATTACTGTTTGTGCATTTACAATATTCATTGATTTTTGCCATTGAAAAACATGTTTTTCATATACCAGAAATGTTTGAAGCTACTGACTGAATGAAAGGAGCTGGCATCTCACTCTCTTTGAATCTTCTTTATCATGCTAGGATTAACAGGAAAAAGCAAAGAATTTCAGAATTGCACCTTGCAATGTGGAGATATTACTGTTTGTGCATTTACAATATTCATTGATTTTTGCCATTGAAAAACATGTTTTTCATATACCAGAAATGTTTGAAGCTACTGACTGAATGAAAGGAGCTGGCATCTCACTCTCTTTGAATCTTCTTTATCATGCTAGGATTAACAGGAAAAAGCTAAAAATTTCAGAATTGCACCGTGCAATGTGGAGATATTACTGTTTGTGCATTTACAATATTCATTGATTTTTGCCATTGAAAAACATGTTTTTCATATACCAGAAATGTTTGAAGCTACTGACTGAATGAAAGGAGCTGGCATCTCACTCTCTTTGAATCTTCTTTATCATGCTAGGATTAAAAGGAAAAAGCTAAAAATTTCAGAATTGCACCGTGCAATGTGGAGATATTACTGTTTGTGCATTTACAATATTCATTGATTTTTGCCATTGAAAAACATGTTTTTCATATACCAGAAATCTTTGAAGCTACTGACTGAATGAAAGGAGCTGGCATCTCACTCTCTTTGAATCTTCTTTATCATGCTAAGAGGAGCAGGAAAAAGCAAAAAATTTCAGAATTGCACCTTGCAATGCGGAGAAATTACTGTTTGTGCATTTACAATATTCATTGATTTTTGCCATTGAAAAACATCCAGAAATGATTGAAGCTACTGACTGAATGAAAGGAGCTGGCATCTCACTCTCTTTGAATCTTCTTTATCATGCTAAGAGGAGCAGGAAAAAGCAAAAAATTTCAGAATTGCACCTTGCAATGCGGAGAAATTACTGTTTGTGCATTTACAATATTCATTGATTTTTGCCATTGAAAAACGTCCAGAAATGATTGAAGCTACTGACTGAATGAAAGGAGCTGGCATCTCAGTCTCTTTGAATCTTCTTTATCATGCTAAGAGGAGCAGGAAAAAGCAAAAAATTTCAGAATTGCACCTTGCAATGCGGAGAAATTACTGTTTGTGCATCTACAATATTCATTGATTTTTGCCGTTGAAAAACGTCCAGAAATGATTGAAGCTACTGACTGAATGAAAGGAGCTGGCATCTCACTCTCTTTGAGTCTTCTTTACCATGCTAAGAGGAGCAGGAAAAAGCAAAAAATTTCAGAATTGCACCTTGCAATGCGGAGAAATTACTGTTTGTGCATTTACAATATTCATTGATTTTTGCCATTGAAAAACGTCCAGAAATGATTGAAGCTACTGACTGAATGAAAGGAGCTGGCATCTCACTCTCTTTGAATCTTCTTTATCATGCTAGGATTAACAGGAAAAAGCTAAAAATTTCAGAATTGCACCGTGCAATGTGGAGATATTACTGTTTGTGCATTTACAATACTCATTGATTTTTGCCATTGAAAAACATGTTTTTCATATACCAGAAATGTTTGAAGCTACTGACTGAATGAAAGGAGCTGGCATCTCACTCTCTTTGAATCTTCTTTATCATGCTAGGATTAGCAGGAAAAAGCAAAAAATTTCAGAATTGCACCTTGCAATGTGGAGATATTACTGTTTGTGCATTTACAATATTCATTGATTTTTGCCATTGAAAAACATGTTTTTCATATACCAGAAATGTTTGAAGCTACTGACTGAATGAAAGGAGCTGGCATCTCACTCTCTTTGAATCTTCTTTATCATGCTAGGATTAACAGGAAAAAGCAAAAAATTTCAGAATTGCACCTTGCAATGTGGAGATATTACTGTTTGTGCATTTACAATATTCATTGATTTTTGCCATTGAAAAACGTTTTTCATATACCAGAAATGTTTGAAGCTACTGACTGAATGAAAGGAGCTGGCATCTCACTCTCTTTGAATCTTCTTTATCATGCTAGGATTAACAGGAAAAAGCTAAAAATTTCAGAATTGCACCGTGCAATGTTGAGATATTACTGTTTGTGCATTTACAATATTCATTGATTTTTGCCATTGAAAAACATGTTTTTCATATACCAGAAATGTTTGAAGCTACTGACTGAATGAAAGGAGCTGGCATCTCACTCTCTTTGAATCTTCTTTATCATGCTAGGATTAGCAGGAAAAAGCAAAAAATTTCAGAATTACACCTTGCAATGTGGAGTTATTACTGTTTGTGCATTTACAATATTCATTGATTTTTGCCATTGAAAAACATGTTTTTCATATACCAGAAATGTTTGAAGCTACTGACTGAATGAAAGGAGCTGGCATCTCACTCTTTGAATCTTCTTTATCATGCTAGGATTAACAGGAAAAAGCTAAAAATTTCATAATTGCACCGTGCAATGTGGAGATATTACTGTTTGTGCATTTACAATATTCATTGATTTTTGCCATTGAAAAACATGTTTTTCATATACCAGAAATGTTTGAAGCTACTGGCTGAATGAAAGGAGCTGGCATCTCACTCTCTTTGAATCTTCTTTATCATGCTAGGATTAGCAGGAAAAAGCAAAAAATTTCAGAATTGCACCTTGCAATGTGGAGATATTACTGTTTGTGCATTTACAATATTCATTGATTTTTGCCATTGAAAAACATGTTTTTCATATACCAGAAATGTTTGAAGCTACTGACTGAATGAAAGGAGCTGGCATCTCACTCTCTTTGAATCTTCTTTATCATGCTAGGATTAACAGGAAAAAGCTAAAAATTTCAGAATTGCACCGTGCAATGTGGAGATATTACTGTTTGTGCATTTACAATATTCATTGATTTTTGCCATTGAAAAACATGTTTTTCATATACCAGAAATGTTTGAAGCTACTGACTGAATGAAAGGAGCTGGCATCTCACTCTCTTTGAATCTTCTTTATCATGCTAGGATTAACAGGAAAAAGCTAAAAATTTCAGAATTGCACCGTGCAATGTGGAGATATTACTGTTTGTGCATTTACAATATTCATTGATTTTTGCCATTGAAAAACATGTTTTTCATATACCAGAAATGTTTGAAGCTACTGACTGAATGAAAGGAGCTGGCATCTCACTCTCTTTGAATCTTCTTTATCATGCTAGGATTAGCAGGAAAAAGCAAAAAATTTCAGAATTGCACCTTGCAATGTGGAGATATTACTGTTTGTGCATTTACAATATTCATTGATTTTTGCCATTGAAAAACATGTTTTTCATATACCAGAAATGTTTGAAGCTACTGACAATGAAAGGAGCTGGCATCTCACTCTCTTTGAATCTTCTTTATCATGCTAGGATTAACAGGAAAAAGCAAAAAATTTCAGAATTGCACCTTGCAATGTGGAGATATTACTGTTTGTGCATTTACAATATTCATTGATTTTTGCCATTGAAAAACATGTTTTTCATATACCAGAAATGTTTGAAGCTACTGACTGAATGAAAGGAGCTGGCATCTCACTCTCTTTGAATCTTCTTTATCATGCTAGGATTAACAGGAAAAAGCAAAAAATTTCAGAATTGCACCTTGCAATGTGGAGATATTACTGTTTGTGCATTTACAATATTCATTGATTTTTGCCATTGAAAAACATTTTTCATATACCAGAAATGTTTGAAGCTACTGACTGAATGAAAGGAGCTGGCATCTCACTCTGAATCTTCTTTATCATGCTAGGATTAACAGGAAAAAGCTAAAAATTTCAGAATTGCACCGTGCAATGTGGAGATATTACTGTTTGTGCATTTACAATATTCATTGATTTTTGCCATTGAAAAACATGTTTTTCATATACCAGAAATGTTTGAAGCTACTGACTGAATGAAAGGAGCTGGCATCTCACTCTCTTTGAATCTTCTTTATCATGCTAGGATTAACAGGAAAAAGCTAAAAATTTCAGAATTGCACCGTGCAATGTGGAGATATTACTGTTTGTGCATTTACAATATTCATTGATTTTTGCCATTGAAAAACATGTTTTTCATATACCAGAAATGTTTGAAGCTACTGACTGAATGAAAGGAGCTGGCATCTCACTCTCTTTGAATCTTCTTTATCATGCTAGGATTAGCAGGAAAAAGCAAAAAATTTCAGAATTGCACCTTGCAATGTGGAGATATTACTGTTTGTGCATTTACAATATTCATTGATTTTTGCCATTGAAAAACATGTTTTTCATATACCAGAAATGTTTGAAGCTACTGACTGAATGAAAGGAGCTGGCATCTCACTCTCTTTGAATCTTCTTTATCATGCTAGGATTAACAGGAAAAAGCTAAAAATTTCAGAATTGCACCGTGCAATGTGGAGATATTACTGTTTGTGCATTTACAATATTCATTGATTTTTGCCATTGAAAAACATGTTTTTCATATACCAGAAATGTTTGAAGCTACTGACTGAATGAAAGGAGCTGGCATCTCACTCTCTTTGAATCTTCTTTATCATGCTAGGATTAGCAGGAAAAAGCAAAAAATTTCAGAATTGCACCTTGCAATGTGGAGATATTACTGTTTGTGCATTTACAATATTCATTGATTTTTGCCATTGAAAAACATGTTTTTCATATACCAGAAATGTTTGAAGCTACTGACTGAATGAAAGGAGCTGGCATCTCACTCTCTTTGAATCTTCTTTATCATGCTAGGATTAACAGGAAAAAGCAAAGAATTTCAGAATTGCACCTTGCAATGTGGAGATATTACTGTTTGTGCATTTACAATATTCATTGATTTTTGCCATTGAAAAACATGTTTTTCATATACCAGAAATGTTTGAAGCTACTGACTGAATGAAAGGAGCTGGCATCTCACTCTCTTTGAGTCTTCTTTACCATGCTAAGAGGAGCAGGAAAAAGCAAAAAATTTCAGAATTGCACCTTGCAATGCGGAGAAATTACTGTTTGTGCATTTACAATATTCATTGATTTTTGCCATTGAAAAACGTCCAGAAATGATTGAAGCTACTGACTGAATGAAAGGAGCTGGCATCTCACTCTCTTTGAATCTTCTTTATCATGCTAGGATTAACAGGAAAAAGCTAAAAATTTCAGAATTGCACCGTGCAATGTGGAGATATTACTGTTTGTGCATTTACAATACTCATTGATTTTTGCCATTGAAAAACATGTTTTTCATATACCAGAAATGTTTGAAGCTACTGACTGAATGAAAGGAGCTGGCATCTCACTCTCTTTGAATCTTCTTTATCATGCTAGGATTAGCAGGAAAAAGCAAAAAATTTCAGAATTGCACCTTGCAATGTGGAGATATTACTGTTTGTGCATTTACAATATTCATTGATTTTTGCCATTGAAAAACATGTTTTTCATATACCAGAAATGTTTGAAGCTACTGACTGAATGAAAGGAGCTGGCATCTCACTCTCTTTGAATCTTCTTTATCATGCTAGGATTAACAGGAAAAAGCAAAAAATTTCAGAATTGCACCTTGCAATGTGGAGATATTACTGTTTGTGCATTTACAATATTCATTGATTTTTGCCATTGAAAAACGTTTTTCATATACCAGAAATGTTTGAAGCTACTGACTGAATGAAAGGAGCTGGCATCTCACTCTCTTTGAATCTTCTTTATCATGCTAGGATTAACAGGAAAAAGCTAAAAATTTCAGAATTGCACCGTGCAATGTTGAGATATTACTGTTTGTGCATTTACAATATTCATTGATTTTTGCCATTGAAAAACATGTTTTTCATATACCAGAAATGTTTGAAGCTACTGACTGAATGAAAGGAGCTGGCATCTCACTCTCTTTGAATCTTCTTTATCATGCTAGGATTAGCAGGAAAAAGCAAAAAATTTCAGAATTACACCTTGCAATGTGGAGTTATTACTGTTTGTGCATTTACAATATTCATTGATTTTTGCCATTGAAAAACATGTTTTTCATATACCAGAAATGTTTGAAGCTACTGACTGAATGAAAGGAGCTGGCATCTCACTCTTTGAATCTTCTTTATCATGCTAGGATTAACAGGAAAAAGCTAAAAATTTCATAATTGCACCGTGCAATGTGGAGATATTACTGTTTGTGCATTTACAATATTCATTGATTTTTGCCATTGAAAAACATGTTTTTCATATACCAGAAATGTTTGAAGCTACTGGCTGAATGAAAGGAGCTGGCATCTCACTCTCTTTGAATCTTCTTTATCATGCTAGGATTAGCAGGAAAAAGCAAAAAATTTCAGAATTGCACCTTGCAATGTGGAGATATTACTGTTTGTGCATTTACAATATTCATTGATTTTTGCCATTGAAAAACATGTTTTTCATATACCAGAAATGTTTGAAGCTACTGACTGAATGAAAGGAGCTGGCATCTCACTCTCTTTGAATCTTCTTTATCATGCTAGGATTAACAGGAAAAAGCTAAAAATTTCAGAATTGCACCGTGCAATGTGGAGATATTACTGTTTGTGCATTTACAATATTCATTGATTTTTGCCATTGAAAAACATGTTTTTCATATACCAGAAATGTTTGAAGCTACTGACTGAATGAAAGGAGCTGGCATCTCACTCTCTTTGAATCTTCTTTATCATGCTAGGATTAACAGGAAAAAGCTAAAAATTTCAGAATTGCACCGTGCAATGTGGAGATATTACTGTTTGTGCATTTACAATATTCATTGATTTTTGCCATTGAAAAACATGTTTTTCATATACCAGAAATGTTTGAAGCTACTGACTGAATGAAAGGAGCTGGCATCTCACTCTCTTTGAATCTTCTTTATCATGCTAGGATTAGCAGGAAAAAGCAAAAAATTTCAGAATTGCACCTTGCAATGTGGAGATATTACTGTTTGTGCATTTACAATATTCATTGATTTTTGCCATTGAAAAACATGTTTTTCATATACCAGAAATGTTTGAAGCTACTGACAATGAAAGGAGCTGGCATCTCACTCTCTTTGAATCTTCTTTATCATGCTAGGATTAACAGGAAAAAGCAAAAAATTTCAGAATTGCACCTTGCAATGTGGAGATATTACTGTTTGTGCATTTACAATATTCATTGATTTTTGCCATTGAAAAACATGTTTTTCATATACCAGAAATGTTTGAAGCTACTGACTGAATGAAAGGAGCTGGCATCTCACTCTCTTTGAATCTTCTTTATCATGCTAGGATTAACAGGAAAAAGCAAAAAATTTCAGAATTGCACCTTGCAATGTGGAGATATTACTGTTTGTGCATTTACAATATTCATTGATTTTTGCCATTGAAAAACATTTTTCATATACCAGAAATGTTTGAAGCTACTGACTGAATGAAAGGAGCTGGCATCTCACTCTGAATCTTCTTTATCATGCTAGGATTAACAGGAAAAAGCTAAAAATTTCAGAATTGCACCGTGCAATGTGGAGATATTACTGTTTGTGCATTTACAATATTCATTGATTTTTGCCATTGAAAAACATGTTTTTCATATACCAGAAATGTTTGAAGCTACTGACTGAATGAAAGGAGCTGGCATCTCACTCTCTTTGAATCTTCTTTATCATGCTAGGATTAACAGGAAAAAGCTAAAAATTTCAGAATTGCACCGTGCAATGTGGAGATATTACTGTTTGTGCATTTACAATATTCATTGATTTTTGCCATTGAAAAACATGTTTTTCATATACCAGAAATGTTTGAAGCTACTGACTGAATGAAAGGAGCTGGCATCTCACTCTCTTTGAATCTTCTTTATCATGCTAGGATTAGCAGGAAAAAGCAAAAAATTTCAGAATTGCACCTTGCAATGTGGAGATATTACTGTTTGTGCATTTACAATATTCATTAATTTTTGCCATTGAAAAACATGTTTTTCATATACCAGAAATGTTTGAAGCTACTGACTGAATGAAAGGAGCTGGCATCTCACTCTCTTTGAATCTTCTTTATCATGCTAGGATTAACAGGAAAAAGCTAAAAATTTCAGAATTGCACCGTGCAATGTGGAGATATTACTGTTTGTGCATTTACAATATTCATTGATTTTTGCCATTGAAAAACATGTTTTTCATATACCAGAAATGTTTGAAGCTACTGACTGAATGAAAGGAGCTGGCATCTCACTCTCTTTGAATCTTCTTTATCATGCTAGGATTAGCAGGAAAAAGCAAAAAATTTCAGAATTGCACCTTGCAATGTGGAGATATTACTGTTTGTGCATTTACAATATTCATTGATTTTTGCCATTGAAAAACATGTTTTTCATATACCAGAAATGTTTGAAGCTACTGACTGAATGAAAGGAGCTGGCATCTCACTCTCTTTGAATCTTCTTTATCATGCTAGGATTAACAGGAAAAAGCAAAGAATTTCAGAATTGCACCTTGCAATGTGGAGATATTACTGTTTGTGCATTTACAATATTCATTGATTTTTGCCATTGAAAAACATGTTTTTCATATACCAGAAATGTTTGAAGCTACTGACTGAATGAAAGGAGCTGGCATCTCACTCTCTTTGAATCTTCTTTATCATGCTAGGATTAACAGGAAAAAGCTAAAAATTTCAGAATTGCACCGTGCAATGTGGAGATATTACTGTTTGTGCATTTACAATATTCATTGATTTTTGCCATTGAAAAACATGTTTTTCATATACCAGAAATGTTTGAAGCTACTGACTGAATGAAAGGAGCTGGCATCTCAATCTCTTTGAATCTTCTTTATCATGCTAGGATTAGCAGGAAAAAGCAAAAAATTTCAGAATTGCACCTTGCAATGTGGATATTACTGTTTGTGCATTTACAATATTCATTGATTTTTGCCATTGAAAAACATGTTTTTCATATACCAGAAATGTTTGAAGCTACTGACTGAATGAAAGGAGCTGGCATCTCACTCTCTTTGAATCTTCTTTATCATGCTAGGATTAACAGGAAAAAGCTAAAAATTTCAGAATTGCACCGTGCAATGTGGAGATATTACTGTTTGTGCATTTACAATATTCATTGATTTTTGCCATTGAAAAACATGTTTTTCATATACCAGAAATGTTTGAAGCTACTGACTGAATGAAAGGAGCTGGCATCTCACTCTCTTTGAATCTTCTTTATCATGCTAGGATTAGCAGGAAAAAGCAAAAAATTTCAGAATTGCACCTTGCAATGTGGAGATATTACTGTTTGTGCATTTACAATATTCATTGATTTTTGCCATTGAAAAACATGTTTTTCATATACCAGAAATGTTTGAAGCTACTCACTGAATGAAAGGAGCTGGCATCTCACTCTCTTTGAATCTTCTTTATCATGCTAGGATTAACAGGAAAAAGCAAAAAATTTCAGAATTGCACCTTGCAATGTGGAGATATTACTGTTTGTGCATTTACAATATTCATTGATTTTTGCCATTGAAAAACATGTTTTTCATATACCAGAAATGTTTGAAGCTACTGACTGAATGAAAGGAGCTGGCATCTCACTCTCTTTGAATCTTCTTTATCATGCTAGGATTAACAGGAAAAAGCTAAAAATTTCAGAATTGCACCGTGCAATGTTGAGATATTACTGTTTGTGCATTTACAATATTCATTGATTTTTGCCATTGAAAAACATGTTTTTCATATACCAGAAATGTTTGAAGCTACTGACTGAATGAAAGGAGCTGGCATCTCACTCTCTTTGAATCTTCTTTGTCATGCTAGGATTAGCAGGAAAAAGCAAAAAATTTCAGAATTGCACCTTGCAATGTGGAGATATTACTGTTTGTGCATTTACAATATTCATTGATTTTTGCCATTGAAAAACATGTTTTTCATATACCAGAAATGTTTGAAGCTACTGACTGAATGAAAGGAGCTGGCATCTCACTCTCTTTGAATCTTCTTTATCATGCTAGGATTAACAGGAAAAAGCTAAAAATTTCAGAATTGCACCGTGCAATGTGGAGATATTACTGTTTGTGCATTTACAATATTCATTGATTTTTGCCATTGAAAAACATGTTTTTCATATACCAGAAATGTTTGAAGCTACTGACTGAATGAAAGGAGCTGGCATCTCACTCTCTTTGAATCTTCTTTATCATGCTAGGATTAACAGGAAAAAGCTAAAAATTTCAGAATTGCACCGTGCAATGTGGAGATATTACTGTTTGTGCATTTACAATATTCATTGATTTTTGCCATTGAAAAACATGTTTTTCATATACCAGAAATGTTTGAAGCTACTGACTGAATGAAAGGAGCTGGCATCTCACTCTCTTTGAATCTTTATCATGCTAGGATTAGCAGGAAAAAGCAAAAAATTTCAGAATTGCACCTTGCAATGTGGAGATATTACTGTTTGTGCATTTACAATATTCATTGATTTTTGCCATTGAAAAACATGTTTTTCATATACCAGAAATGTTTGAAGCTACTGACTGAATGAAAGGAGCTGGCATCTCACTCTCTTTGAATCTTCTTTATCATGCTAGGATTAACAGGAAAAAGCAAAAAATTTCAGAATTGCACCTTGCAATGTGGAGATATTACTGTTTGTGCATTTACAATATTCATTGATTTTTGCCATTGAAAAACATGTTTTTCATATACCAGAAATGTTTGAAGCTACTGACTGAATGAAAGGAGCTGGCATCTCACTCTCTTTGAATCTTCTTTATCATGCTAGGATTAACAGGAAAAAGCTAAAAATTTCAGAATTGCACCGTGCAATGTGGAGATATTACTGTTTGTGCATTTACAATATTCATTGATTTTTGCCATTGAAAAACATGTTTTTCATATACCAGAAATGTTTGAAGCTACTGACTGAATGAAAGGAGCTGGCATCTCACTCTCTTTGAATCTTCTTTATCATGCTAGGATTAACAGGAAAAAGCAAAAAATTTCAGAATTGCACCTTGCAATGTGGAGATATTACTGTTTGTGCATTTACAATATTCATTGATTTTTGCCATTGAAAAACATGTTTTTCATATACCAGAAATGTTTGAAGCTACTGACTGAATGAAAGGAGCTGGCATCTCACTCTCTTTGAATCTTCTTTATCATGCTAGGATTAACAGGAAAAAGCTAAAAATTTCAGAATTGCACCGTGCAATGTGGAGATATTACTGTTTGTGCATTTACAATATTCATTGATTTTTGCCATTGAAAAACATGTTTTTCATATACCAGAAATGTTTGAAGCTACTGACTGAATGAAAGGAGCTGGCATCTCACTCTCTTTGAATCTTCTTTATCATGCTAGGATTAGCAGGAAAAAGCAAAAAATTTCAGAATTGCACCTTGCAATGTGGAGATATTACTGTTTGTGCATTTACAATATTCATTGATTTTTGCCATTGAAAAACATGTTTTTCATATACCAGAAATGTTTGAAGCTACTGACTGAATGAAAGGAGCTGGCATCTCACTCTCTTTGAATCTTCTTTATCATGCTAGGATTAACAGGAAAAAGCTAAAAATTTCAGAATTGCACCGTGCAATGTGGAGATATTACTGTTTGTGCATTTACAATATTCATTGATTTTTGCCATTGAAAAACATGTTTTTCATATACCAGAAATGTTTGAAGCTACTGACTGAATGAAAGGAGCTGGCATCTCACTCTCTTTGAATCTTCTTTATCATGCTAGGATTAGCAGGAAAAAGCAAAAAATTTCAGAATTGCACCTTGCAATGTGGAGATATTACTGTTTGTGCATTTACAATATTCATTGATTTTTGCCATTGAAAAACATGTTTTTCATATACCAGAAATGTTTGAAGCTACTGACTGAATGAAAGGAGCTGGCATCTCACTCTCTTTGAATCTTCTTTATCATGCTAGGATTAACAGGAAAAAGCAAAAAATTTCAGAATTGCACCTTGCAATGTGGAGATATTACTGTTTGTGCATTTACAATATTCATTGATTTTTGCCATTGAAAAACATGTTTTTCATATACCAGAAATGTTTGAAGCTACTGACTGAATGAAAGGAGCTGGCATCTCACTCTCTTTGAATCTTCTTTATCATGCTAGGATTAACAGGAAAAAGCTAAAAATTTCAGAATTGCACCGTGCAATGTGGAGATATTACTGTTTGTGCATTTACAATATTCATTGATTTTTGCCATTGAAAAACATGTTTTTCATATACCAGAAATGTTTGAAGCTACTGACTGAATGAAAGGAGCTGGCATCTCACTCTCTTTGAATCTTCTTTATCATGCTAGGATTAGCAGGAAAAAGCAAAAAATTTCAGAATTGCACCTTGCAATGTGGAGATATTACTGTTTGTGCATTTACAATATTCATTGATTTTTGCCATTGAAAAACATGTTTTTCATATACCAGAAATGTTTGAAGCTACTGACTGAATGAAAGGAGCTGGCATCTCACTCTCTTTGAGTCTTCTTTATCATGCTAGGATTAACAGGAAAAAGCTAAAAATTTCAGAATTGCACCGTGCAATGTGGAGATATTACTGTTTGTGCATTTACAATATTCATTGATTTTTGCCATTGAAAAACATGTTTTTCATATACCAGAAATGTTTGAAGCTACTGACTGAATGAAAGGAGCTGGCATCTCTCTCTTTGAATCTTCTTTATCATGCTAGGATTAGCAGGAAAAAGCAAAAAATTTCAGAATTGCACCTTGCAATGTGGAGATATTACTGTTTGTGCATTTACAATATTCATTGATTTTTGCCATTGAAAAACATGTTTTTCATATACCAGAAATGTTTGAAGCTACTGACTGAATGAAAGGAGCTGGCATCTCACTCTCTTTGAATCTTCTTTATCATGCTAGGATTAACAGGAAAAAGCAAAGAATTTCAGAATTGCACCTTGCAATGTGGAGATATTACTGTTTGTGCATTTACAATATTCATTGATTTTTGCCATTGAAAAACATGTTTTTCATATACCAGAAATGTTTGAAGCTACTGACTGAATGAAAGGAGCTGGCATCTCACTCTCTTTGAATCTTCTTTATCATGCTAGGATTAACAGGAAAAAGCTAAAAATTTCAGAATTGCACCGTGCAATGTGGAGATATTACTGTTTGTGCATTTACAATACTCATTGATTTTTGCCATTGAAAAACATGTTTTTCATATACCAGAAATGTTTGAAGCTACTGACTGAATGAAAGGAGCTGGCATCTCACTCTCTTTGAATCTTCTTTATCATGCTAGGATTAGCAGGAAAAAGCAAAAAATTTCAGAATTGCACCTTGCAATGTGGAGATATTACTGTTTGTGCATTTACAATATTCATTGATTTTTGCCATTGAAAAACATGTTTTTCATATACCAGAAATGTTTGAAGCTACTGACTGAATGAAAGGAGCTGGCATCTCACTCTCTTTGAATCTTCTTTATCATGCTAGGATTAACAGGAAAAAGCAAAAAATTTCAGAATTGCACCTTGCAATGTGGAGATATTACTGTTTGTGCATTTACAATATTCATTGATTTTTGCCATTGAAAAACGTTTTTCATATACCAGAAATGTTTGAAGCTACTGACTGAATGAAAGGAGCTGGCATCTCACTCTCTTTGAATCTTCTTTATCATGCTAGGATTAACAGGAAAAAGCTAAAAATTTCAGAATTGCACCGTGCAATGTTGAGATATTACTGTTTGTGCATTTACAATATTCATTGATTTTTGCCATTGAAAAACATGTTTTTCATATACCAGAAATGTTTGAAGCTACTGACTGAATGAAAGGAGCTGGCATCTCACTCTCTTTGAATCTTCTTTATCATGCTAGGATTAGCAGGAAAAAGCAAAAAATTTCAGAATTACACCTTGCAATGTGGAGTTATTACTGTTTGTGCATTTACAATATTCATTGATTTTTGCCATTGAAAAACATGTTTTTCATATACCAGAAATGTTTGAAGCTACTGACTGAATGAAAGGAGCTGGCATCTCACTCTTTGAATCTTCTTTATCATGCTAGGATTAACAGGAAAAAGCTAAAAATTTCATAATTGCACCGTGCAATGTGGAGATATTACTGTTTGTGCATTTACAATATTCATTGATTTTTGCCATTGAAAAACATGTTTTTCATATACCAGAAATGTTTGAAGCTACTGGCTGAATGAAAGGAGCTGGCATCTCACTCTCTTTGAATCTTCTTTATCATGCTAGGATTAGCAGGAAAAAGCAAAAAATTTCAGAATTGCACCTTGCAATGTGGAGATATTACTGTTTGTGCATTTACAATATTCATTGATTTTTGCCATTGAAAAACATGTTTTTCATATACCAGAAATGTTTGAAGCTACTGACTGAATGAAAGGAGCTGGCATCTCACTCTCTTTGAATCTTCTTTATCATGCTAGGATTAACAGGAAAAAGCTAAAAATTTCAGAATTGCACCGTGCAATGTGGAGATATTACTGTTTGTGCATTTACAATATTCATTGATTTTTGCCATTGAAAAACATGTTTTTCATATACCAGAAATGTTTGAAGCTACTGACTGAATGAAAGGAGCTGGCATCTCACTCTCTTTGAATCTTCTTTATCATGCTAGGATTAACAGGAAAAAGCTAAAAATTTCAGAATTGCACCGTGCAATGTGGAGATATTACTGTTTGTGCATTTACAATATTCATTGATTTTTGCCATTGAAAAACATGTTTTTCATATACCAGAAATGTTTGAAGCTACTGACTGAATGAAAGGAGCTGGCATCTCACTCTCTTTGAATCTTCTTTATCATGCTAGGATTAGCAGGAAAAAGCAAAAAATTTCAGAATTGCACCTTGCAATGTGGAGATATTACTGTTTGTGCATTTACAATATTCATTGATTTTTGCCATTGAAAAACATGTTTTTCATATACCAGAAATGTTTGAAGCTACTGACAATGAAAGGAGCTGGCATCTCACTCTCTTTGAATCTTCTTTATCATGCTAGGATTAACAGGAAAAAGCAAAAAATTTCAGAATTGCACCTTGCAATGTGGAGATATTACTGTTTGTGCATTTACAATATTCATTGATTTTTGCCATTGAAAAACATGTTTTTCATATACCAGAAATGTTTGAAGCTACTGACTGAATGAAAGGAGCTGGCATCTCACTCTCTTTGAATCTTCTTTATCATGCTAGGATTAACAGGAAAAAGCAAAAAATTTCAGAATTGCACCTTGCAATGTGGAGATATTACTGTTTGTGCATTTACAATATTCATTGATTTTTGCCATTGAAAAACATTTTTCATATACCAGAAATGTTTGAAGCTACTGACTGAATGAAAGGAGCTGGCATCTCACTCTGAATCTTCTTTATCATGCTAGGATTAACAGGAAAAAGCTAAAAATTTCAGAATTGCACCGTGCAATGTGGAGATATTACTGTTTGTGCATTTACAATATTCATTGATTTTTGCCATTGAAAAACATGTTTTTCATATACCAGAAATGTTTGAAGCTACTGACTGAATGAAAGGAGCTGGCATCTCACTCTCTTTGAATCTTCTTTATCATGCTAGGATTAACAGGAAAAAGCTAAAAATTTCAGAATTGCACCGTGCAATGTGGAGATATTACTGTTTGTGCATTTACAATATTCATTGATTTTTGCCATTGAAAAACATGTTTTTCATATACCAGAAATGTTTGAAGCTACTGACTGAATGAAAGGAGCTGGCATCTCACTCTCTTTGAATCTTCTTTATCATGCTAGGATTAGCAGGAAAAAGCAAAAAATTTCAGAATTGCACCTTGCAATGTGGAGATATTACTGTTTGTGCATTTACAATATTCATTGATTTTTGCCATTGAAAAACATGTTTTTCATATACCAGAAATGTTTGAAGCTACTGACTGAATGAAAGGAGCTGGCATCTCACTCTCTTTGAATCTTCTTTATCATGCTAGGATTAACAGGAAAAAGCTAAAAATTTCAGAATTGCACCGTGCAATGTGGAGATATTACTGTTTGTGCATTTACAATATTCATTGATTTTTGCCATTGAAAAACATGTTTTTCATATACCAGAAATGTTTGAAGCTACTGACTGAATGAAAGGAGCTGGCATCTCACTCTTTGAATCTTCTTTATCATGCTAGGATTAGCAGGAAAAAGCAAAAAATTTCAGAATTGCACCTTGCAATGTGGAGATATTACTGTTTGTGCATTTACAATATTCATTGATTTTTGCCATTGAAAAACATGTTTTTCATATACCAGAAATGTTTGAAGCTACTGACTGAATGAAAGGAGCTGGCATCTCACTCTCTTTGAATCTTCTTTATCATGCTAGGATTAACAGGAAAAAGCAAAGAATTTCAGAATTGCACCTTGCAATGTGGAGATATTACTGTTTGTGCATTTACAATATTCATTGATTTTTGCCATTGAAAAACATGTTTTTCATATACCAGAAATGTTTGAAGCTACTGACTGAATGAAAGGAGCTGGCATCTCACTCTCTTTGAATCTTCTTTATCATGCTAGGATTAACAGGAAAAAGCTAAAAATTTCAGAATTGCACCGTGCAATGTGGAGATATTACTGTTTGTGCATTTACAATATTCATTGATTTTTGCCATTGAAAAACATGTTTTTCATATACCAGAAATGTTTGAAGCTACTGACTGAATGAAAGGAGCTGGCATCTCACTCTCTTTGAATCTTCTTTATCATGCTAGGATTAGCAGGAAAAAGCAAAAAATTTCAGAATTGCACCTTGCAATGTGGAGATATTACTGTTTGTGCATTTACAATATTCATTGATTTTTGCCATTGAAAAACATGTTTTTCATATACCAGAAATGTTTGAAGCTACTGACTGAATGAAAGGAGCTGGCATCTCACTCTCTTTGAATCTTCTTTATCATGCTAGGATTAACAGGAAAAAGCAAAGAATTTCAGAATTGCACCTTGCAATGTGGAGATATTACTGTTTGTGCATTTACAATATTCATTGATTTTTGCCATTGAAAAACATGTTTTTCATATACCAGAAATGTTTGAAGCTACTGACTGAATGAAAGGAGCTGGCATCTCACTCTCTTTGAATCTTCTTTATCATGCTAGGATTAACAGGAAAAAGCTAAAAATTTCAGAATTGCACCGTGCAATGTGGAGATATTACTGTTTGTGCATTTACAATATTCATTGATTTTTGCCATTGAAAAACATGTTTTTCATATACCAGAAATGTTTGAAGCTACTGACTGAATGAAAGGAGCTGGCATCTCACTCTCTTTGAATCTTCTTTATCATGCTAGGATTAAAAGGAAAAAGCTAAAAATTTCAGAATTGCACCGTGCAATGTGGAGATATTACTGTTTGTGCATTTACAATATTCATTGATTTTTGCCATTGAAAAACATGTTTTTCATATACCAGAAATGTTTGAAGCTACTGACTGAATGAAAGGAGCTGGCATCTCACTCTCTTTGAATCTTCTTTATCATGCTAAGAGGAGCAGGAAAAAGCAAAAAATTTCAGAATTGCACCTTGCAATGCGGAGAAATTACTGTTTGTGCATTTACAATATTCATTGATTTTTGCCATTGAAAAACATCCAGAAATGATTGAAGCTACTGACTGAATGAAAGGAGCTGGCATCTCACTCTCTTTGAATCTTCTTTATCATGCTAAGAGGAGCAGGAAAAAGCAAAAAATTTCAGAATTGCACCTTGCAATGCGGAGAAATTACTGTTTGTGCATTTACAATATTCATTGATTTTTGCCATTGAAAAACGTCCAGAAATGATTGAAGCTACTGACTGAATGAAAGGAGCTGGCATCTCAGTCTCTTTGAATCTTCTTTATCATGCTAAGAGGAGCAGGAAAAAGCAAAAAATTTCAGAATTGCACCTTGCAATGCGGAGAAATTACTGTTTGTGCATCTACAATATTCATTGATTTTTGCCGTTGAAAAACGTCCAGAAATGATTGAAGCTACTGACTGAATGAAAGGAGCTGGCATCTCACTCTCTTTGAGTCTTCTTTACCATGCTAAGAGGAGCAGGAAAAAGCAAAAAATTTCAGAATTGCACCTTGCAATGCGGAGAAATTACTGTTTGTGCATTTACAATATTCATTGATTTTTGCCATTGAAAAACGTCCAGAAATGATTGAAGCTACTGACTGAATGAAAGGAGCTGGCATCTCACTCTCTTTGAATCTTCTTTATCATGCTAAGAGGAGCAGGAAAAAGCAAAAAATTTCAGAATTGCACCTTGCAATGTGGAGATATTACTGTTTGTGCATTTACAATATTCATTGATTTTTGCCATTGAAAAACATGTTTTTCATATACCAGAAATGTTTGAAGCTACTGACTGAATGAAAGGAGCTGGCATCTCACTCTCTTTGAATCTTCTTTATCATGCTAGGATTAACAGGAAAAAGCAAAAAATTTCAGAATTGCACCTTGCAATGTGGAGATATTACTGTTTGTGCATTTACAATATTCATTGATTTTTGCCATTGAAAAACGTTTTTCATATACCAGAAATGTTTGAAGCTACTGACAATGAAAGGAGCTGGCATCTCACTCTCTTTGAATCTTCTTTATCATGCTAGGATTAACAGGAAAAAGCTAAAAATTTCAGAATTGCACCGTGCAATGTTGAGATATTACTGTTTGTGCATTTACAATATTCATTGATTTTTGCCATTGAAAAACATGTTTTTCATATACCAGAAATGTTTGAAGCTACTGACTGAATGAAAGGAGCTGGCATCTCACTCTCTTTGAATCTTCTTTATCATGCTAGGATTAGCAGGAAAAAGCAAAAAATTTCAGAATTGCACCTTGCAATGTGGAGTTATTACTGTTTGTGCATTTACAATATTCATTGATTTTTGCCATTGAAAAACATGTTTTTCATATACCAGAAATGTTTGAAGCTACTGACTGAATGAAAGGAGCTGGCATCTCACTCTCTTTGAATCTTCTTTATCATGCTAGGATTAACAGGAAAAAGCTAAAAATTTCATAATTGCACCGTGCAATGTGGAGATATTACTGTTTGTGCATTTACAATATTCATTGATTTTTGCCATTGAAAAACATGTTTTTCATATACCAGAAATGTTTGAAGCTACTGACTGAATGAAAGGAGCTGGCATCTCACTCTCTTTGAATCTTCTTTATCATGCTAGGATTAACAGGAAAAAGCTAAAAATTTCAGAATTGCACCGTGCAATGTGGAGATATTACTGTTTGTGCATTTACAATATTCATTGATTTTTGCCATTGAAAAACATGTTTTTCATATACCAGAAATGTTTGAAGCTACTGACTGAATGAAAGGAGCTGGCATCTCACTCTCTTTGAATCTTCTTTATCATGCTAGGATTAGCAGGAAAAAGCAAAAAATTTCAGAATTGCACCTTGCAATGTGGAGTTATTACTGTTTGTGCATTTACAATATTCATTGATTTTTGCCATTGAAAAACATGTTTTTCATATACCAGAAATGTTTGAAGCTACTGACTGAATGAAAGGAGCTGGCATCTCACTCTCTTTGAATCTTCTTTATCATGCTAGGATTAACAGGAAAAAGCTAAAAATTTCATAATTGCACCGTGCAATGTGGAGATATTACTGTTTGTGCATTTACAATATTCATTGATTTTTGCCATTGAAAAACATGTTTTTCATATACCAGAAATGTTTGAAGCTACTGACTGAATGAAAGGAGCTGGCATCTCACTCTCTTTGAATCTTCTTTATCATGCTAGGATTAGCAGGAAAAAGCAAAAAATTTCAGAATTGCACCTTGCAATGTGGAGATATTACTGTTTGTGCATTTACAATATTCATTGATTTTTGCCATTGAAAAACGTTTTTCATATACCAGAAATGTTTGAAGCTACTGACTGAATGAAAGGAGCTGGCATCTCACTCTCTTTGAATCTTCTTTATCATGCTAGGATTAACAGGAAAAAGCTAAAAATTTCAGAATTGCACCTTGCAATGTGGAGATATTACTGTTTGTGCATTTACAATATTCATTGATTTTTGCCATTGAAAAACATGTTTTTCATATACCAGAAATGTTTGAAGCTACTGACTGAATGAAAGGAGCTGGCATCTCACTCTCTTTGAATCTTCTTTATCATGCTAGGATTAGCAGGAAAAAGCAAAAAATTTCAGAATTGCACCTTGCAATGTGGAGATATTACTGTTTGTGCATTTACAATATTCATTGATTTTTGCCATTGAAAAACATGTTTTTCATATACCAGAAATGTTTGAAGCTACTGACTGAATGAAAGGAGCTGGCATCTCACTCTCTTTGAATCTTCTTTATCATGCTAGGATTAACAGGAAAAAGCAAAAAATTTCAGAATTGCACCTTGCAATGTGGAGATATTACTGTTTGTGCATTTACAATATTCATTGATTTTTGCCATTGAAAAACATGTTTTTCATATACCAGAAATGTTTGAAGCTACTGACTGAATGAAAGGAGCTGGCATCTCACTCTCTTTGAATCTTCTTTATCATGCTAGGATTAACAGGAAAAAGCTAAAAATTTCAGAATTGCACCGTGCAATGTGGAGATATTACTGTTTGTGCATTTACAATATTCATTGATTTTTGCCATTGAAAAACATGTTTTTCATATACCAGAAATGTTTGAAGCTACTGACTGAATGAAAGGAGCTGGCATCTCACTCTCTTTGAATCTTCTTTATCATGCTAGGATTAACAGGAAAAAGCTAAAAATTTCAGAATTGCACCGTGCAATGTGGAGATATTACTGTTTGTGCATTTACAATATTCATTGATTTTTGCCATTGAAAAACATGTTTTTCATATACCAGAAATGTTTGAAGCTACTGACTGAATGAAAGGAGCTGGCATCTCACTCTCTTTGAATCTTCTTTATCATGCTAGGATTAACAGGAAAAAGCAAAAAATTTCAGAATTGCACCTTGCAATGTGGAGATATTACTGTTTGTGCATTTACAATATTCATTGATTTTTGCCATTGAAAAACATGTTTTTCATATACCAGAAATGTTTGAAGCTACTGACTGAATGAAAGGAGCTGGCATCTCACTCTCTGAATCTTCTTTATCATGCTAGGATTAGCAGGAAAAAGCAAAAAATTTCAGAATTGCACCTTGCAATGTGGAGATATTACTGTTTGTGCATTTACAATATTCATTGATTTTTGCCATTGAAAAACATGTTTTTCATATACCAGAAATGTTTGAAGCTACTGACTGAATGAAAGGAGCTGGCATCTCACTCTCTTTGAATCTTCTTTATCATGCTAGGATTAGCAGGAAAAAGCAAAAAATTTCAGAATTGCACCTTGCAATGTGGAGATATTACTGTTTGTGCATTTACAATATTCATTGATTTTTGCCATTGAAAAACATGTTTTTCATATACCAGAAATGTTTGAAGCTACTGACTGAATGAAAGGAGCTGGCATCTCACTCTCTTTGAATCTTCTTTATCATGCTAGGATTAACAGGAAAAAGCAAAAAATTTCAGAATTGCACCTTGCAATGTGGAGATATTACTGTTTGTGCATTTACAATATTCATTGATTTTTGCCATTGAAAAACATGTTTTTCATATACCAGAAATGTTTGAAGCTACTGACTGAATGAAAGGAGCTGGCATCTCACTCTCTTTGAATCTTCTTTATCATGCTAGGATTAACAGGAAAAAGCAAAAAATTTCAGAATTGCACCTTGCAATGTGGAGATATTACTGTTTGTGCATTTACAATATTCATTGATTTTTGCCATTGAAAAACATGTTTTTCATATACCAGAAATGTTTGAAGCTACTGACTGAATGAAAGGAGCTGGCATCTCACTCTGAATCTTCTTTATCATGCTAGGATTAACAGGAAAAAGCTAAAAATTTCAGAATTGCACCGTGCAATGTGGAGATATTACTGTTTGTGCATTTACAATATTCATTGATTTTTGCCATTGAAAAACATGTTTTTCATATACCAGAAATGTTTGAAGCTACTGACTGAATGAAAGGAGCTGGCATCTCACTCTCTTTGAATCTTCTTTATCATGCTAGGATTAACAGGAAAAAGCTAAAAATTTCAGAATTGCACCGTGCAATGTGGAGATATTACTGTTTGTGCATTTACAATATTCATTGATTTTTGCCATTGAAAAACATGTTTTTCATATACCAGAAATGTTTGAAGCTACTGACTGAATGAAAGGAGCTGGCATCTCACTCTCTTTGAATCTTCTTTATCATGCTAGGATTAGCAGGAAAAAGCAAAAAATTTCAGAATTGCACCTTGCAATGTGGAGATATTACTGTTTGTGCATTTACAATATTCATTGATTTTTGCCATTGAAAAACATGTTTTTCATATACCAGAAATGTTTGAAGCTACTGACTGAATGAAAGGAGCTGGCATCTCACTCTCTTTGAATCTTCTTTATCATGCTAGGATTAACAGGAAAAAGCTAAAAATTTCAGAATTGCACCGTGCAATGTGGAGATATTACTGTTTGTGCATTTACAATATTCATTGATTTTTGCCATTGAAAAACATGTTTTTCATATACCAGAAATGTTTGAAGCTACTGACTGAATGAAAGGAGCTGGCATCTCACTCTTTGAATCTTCTTTATCATGCTAGGATTAGCAGGAAAAAGCAAAAAATTTCAGAATTGCACCTTGCAATGTGGAGATATTACTGTTTGTGCATTTACAATATTCATTGATTTTTGCCATTGAAAAACATGTTTTTCATATACCAGAAATGTTTGAAGCTACTGACTGAATGAAAGGAGCTGGCATCTCACTCTCTTTGAATCTTCTTTATCATGCTAGGATTAACAGGAAAAAGCAAAGAATTTCAGAATTGCACCTTGCAATGTGGAGATATTACTGTTTGTGCATTTACAATATTCATTGATTTTTGCCATTGAAAAACATGTTTTTCATATACCAGAAATGTTTGAAGCTACTGACTGAATGAAAGGAGCTGGCATCTCACTCTCTTTGAATCTTCTTTATCATGCTAGGATTAACAGGAAAAAGCTAAAAATTTCAGAATTGCACCGTGCAATGTGGAGATATTACTGTTTGTGCATTTACAATATTCATTGATTTTTGCCATTGAAAAACATGTTTTTCATATACCAGAAATGTTTGAAGCTACTGACTGAATGAAAGGAGCTGGCATCTCACTCTCTTTGAATCTTCTTTATCATGCTAGGATTAGCAGGAAAAAGCAAAAAATTTCAGAATTGCACCTTGCAATGTGGAGATATTACTGTTTGTGCATTTACAATATTCATTGATTTTTGCCATTGAAAAACATGTTTTTCATATGATAAAGAAGATTCAAAGAGAGTGAGATGCCAGCTCCTTTCATTCAGTCAGTAGCTTCAAACATTTCTGGTATATGAAAAACGTTTTTCAATGGCAAAAATCAATGAATATTGTAAATGCACAAACAGTAATATCTCCACATTGCAAGGTGCAATTCTGAAATTTTTTGCTTTTTCCTGCTAATCCTAGCATGATAAAGAAGATTCAAAGAGAGTGAGATGCCAGCTCCTTTCATTCAGTCAGTAGCTTCAAACATTTCTGGTATATGAAAAACATGTTTTTCAATGGCAAAAATCAATGAATATTGTAAATCCACAAACAGTAATATCTCCACATTGCACGGTGCAATTCTGAAATTTTTAGCTTTTTCCTGTTAATCCTAGCATGATAAAGAAGATTCAAAGAGAGTGAGATGCCAGCTCCTTTCATTCAGTCAGTAGCTTCAAACATTTCTGGTATATGAAAAACATGTTTTTCAATGGCAAAAATCAATGAATATTGTAAATGCACAAACAGTAATATCTCCACATTGCAAGGTGCAATTCTGAAATTTTTTGCTTTTTCCTGCTAATCCTAGCATGATAAAGAAGATTCAAAGAGAGTGAGATGCCAGCTCCTTTCATTCAGTCAGTAGCTTCAAACATTTCTGGTATATGAAAAACATGTTTTTCAATGGCAAAAATCAATGAATATTGTAAATGCACAAACAGTAATATCTCCACATTGCACGGTGCAATTCTGAAATTTTTAGCTTTTTCCTGTTAATCCTAGCATGATAAAGAAGATTCAAAGAGAGTGAGATGCCAGCTCCTTTCATTCAGTCAGTAGCTTCAAACATTTCTGGTATATGAAAAACATGTTTTTCAATGGCAAAAATCAATGAATATTGTAAATGCACAAACAGTAATATCTCCACATTGCAAGGTGCAATTCTGAAATTTTTTGCTTTTTCCTGCTAATCCTAGCATGATAAAGAAGATTCAAAGAGAGTGAGATGCCAGCTCCTTTCATTCAGTCAGTAGCTTCAAACATTTCTGGTATATGAAAAACATGTTTTTCAATGGCAAAAATCAATGAATATTGTAAATGCACAAACAGTAATATCTCCACATTGCACGGTGCAATTATGAAATTTTTAGCTTTTTCCTGTTAATCCTAGCATGATAAAGAAGATTCAAAGAGAGTGAGATGCCAGCTCCTTTCATTCAGTCAGTAGCTTCAAACATTTCTGGTATATGAAAAACATGTTTTTCAATGGCAAAAATCAATGAATATTGTAAATGCACAAACAGTAATATCTCCACATTGCAAGGTGCAATTCTGAAATTTTTTGCTTTTTCCTGCTAATCCTAGCATGATAAAGAAGATTCAAAGAGAGTGAGATGCCAGCTCCTTTCATTCAGTCAGTAGCTTCAAACATTTCTGGTATATGAAAAACATGTTTTTCAATGGCAAAAATCAATGAATATTGTAAATGCACAAACAGTAATATCTCCACATTGCACGGTGCAATTATGAAATTTTTAGCTTTTTCCTGTTAATCCTAGCATGATAAAGAAGATTCAAAGAGAGTGAGATGCCAGCTCCTTTCATTCAGTCAGTAGCTTCAAACATTTCTGGTATATGAAAAACATGTTTTTCAATGGCAAAAATCAATGAATATTGTAAATGCACAAACAGTAATATCTCCACATTGCAAGGTGCAATTCTGAAATTTTTTGCTTTTTCCTGCTAATCCTAGCATGATAAAGAAGATTCAAAGAGAGTGAGATGCCAGCTCCTTTCATTCAGTCAGTAGCTTCAAACATTTCTGGTATATGAAAAACATGTTTTTCAATGGCAAAAATCAATGAATATTGTAAATGCACAAACAGTAATATCTCAACATTGCACGGTGCAATTCTGAAATTTTTAGCTTTTTCCTGTTAATCCTAGCATGATAAAGAAGATTCAAAGAGAGTGAGATGCCAGCTCCTTTCATTCAGTCAGTAGCCTCAAACATTTCTGGTATATGAAAAACATGTTTTTCAATGGCAAAAATCAATGAATATTGTAAATGCACAAACAGTAATATCTCCACATTGCAAGGTGCAATTCTGAAATTTTTTGCTTTTTCCTGTTAATCCTAGCATGATAAAGAAGATTCAAAGAGAGTGAGATGCCAGCTCCTTTCATTCAGTCAGTAGCTTCAAACATTTCTGGTATATGAAAAACATGTTTTTCAATGGCAAAAATCAATGAATATTGTAAATGCACAAACAGTAATATCTCCACATTGCAAGGTGCAATTCTGAAATTTTTTGCTTTTTCCTGCTAATCCTAGCATGATAAAGAAGATTCAAAGAGAGTGAGATGCCAGCTCCTTTCATTCAGTCAGTAGCTTCAAACATTTCTGGTATATGAAAAACATGTTTTTCAATGGCAAAAATCAATGAATATTGTAAATGCACAAACAGTAATATCTCCACATTGCAAGGTGCAATTCTGAAATTTTTTGCTTTTTCCTGCTAATCCTAGCATGATAAAGAAGATTCAAAGAGAGTGAGATGCCAGCTCCTTTCATTCAGTCAGTAGCTTCAAACATTTCTGGTATATGAAAAACATGTTTTTCAATGGCAAAAATCAATGAATATTGTAAATGCACAAACTAATATCTCCACATTGCACGGTGCAATGCTGAAATTTTTAGCTTTTTCCTGTTAATCCTAGCATGATAAAGAAGATTCAAAGAGAGTGAGATGCCAGCTCCTTTCATTCAGTCAGTAGCTTCAAACATTTCTGGTATATGAAAAACATGTTTTTCAATGGCAAAAATCAATGAATATTGTAAATGCACAAACAGTAATATCTCCACATTGCAAGGTGCAATTCTGAAATTTTTTGCTTTTTCCTGTTAATCCTAGCATGATAAAGAAGATTCAAAGAGAGTGAGATGCCAGCTCCTTTCATTCAGTCAGTAGCTTCAAACATTTCTGGTATATGAAAAACATGTTTTTCAATGGCAAAAATCAATGAATATTGTAAATGCACAAACAGTAATATCTCCACATTGCAAGGTGCAATTCTGAAATTTTTTGCTTTTTCCTGCTAATCCTAGCATGATAAAGAAGATTCAGAGAGTGAGATGCCAGCTCCTTTCATTCAGTCAGTAGCTTCAAACATTTCTGGTATATGAAAAACATGTTTTTCAATGGCAAAAATCAATGAATATTGTAAATGCACAAACAGTAATATCTCCACATTGCACGGTGCAATTCTGAAATTTTTAGCTTTTTCCTGTTAATCCTAGCATGATAAAGAAGATTCAAAGAGAGTGAGATGCCAGCTCCTTTCATTCAGTCAGTAGCTTCAAACATTTCTGGTATATGAAAAACGTTTTTCAATGGCAAAAATCAATGAATATTGTAAATGCACAAACAGTAATATCTCCACATTGCAAGGTGCAATTCTGAAATTTTTTGCTTTTTCCTGCTAATCCTAGCATGATAAAGAAGATTCAAAGAGAGTGAGATGCCAGCTCCTTTCATTCAGTCAGTAGCTTCAAACATTTCTGGTATATGAAAAACATGTTTTTCAATGGCAAAAATCAATGAATATTGTAAATGCACAAACAGTAATATCTCCACATTGCACGGTGCAATTCTGAAATTTTTAGCTTTTTCCTGTTAATCCTAGCATGATAAAGAAGATTCAAAGAGAGTGAGATGCCAGCTCCTTTCATTCAGTCAGTAGCCTCAAACATTTCTGGTATATGAAAAACATGTTTTTCAATGGCAAAAATCAATGAATATTGTAAATGCACAAACAGTAATATCTCCACATTGCAAGGTGCAATTCTGAAATTTTTTGCTTTTTCCTGTTAATCCTAGCATGATAAAGAAGATTCAAAGAGAGTGAGATGCCAGCTCCTTTCATTCAGTCAGTAGCTTCAAACATTTCTGGTATATGAAAAACATGTTTTTCAATGGCAAAAATCAATGAATATTGTAAATGCACAAACAGTAATATCTCCACATTGCAAGGTGCAATTCTGAAATTTTTTGCTTTTTCCTGCTAATCCTAGCATGATAAAGAAGATTCAAAGAGAGTGAGATGCCAGCTCCTTTCATTCAGTCAGTAGCTTCAAACATTTCTGGTATATGAAAAACATGTTTTTCAATGGCAAAAATCAATGAATATTGTAAATGCACAAACTAATATCTCCACATTGCACGGTGCAATGCTGAAATTTTTAGCTTTTTCCTGTTAATCCTAGCATGATAAAGAAGATTCAAAGAGAGTGAGATGCCAGCTCCTTTCATTCAGTCAGTAGCTTCAAACATTTCTGGTATATGAAAAACATGTTTTTCAATGGCAAAAATCAATGAATATTGTAAATGCACAAACAGTAATATCTCCACATTGCAAGGTGCAATTCTGAAATTTTTTGCTTTTTCCTGTTAATCCTAGCATGATAAAGAAGATTCAAAGAGAGTGAGATGCCAGCTCCTTTCATTCAGTCAGTAGCTTCAAACATTTCTGGTATATGAAAAACATGTTTTTCAATGGCAAAAATCAATGAATATTGTAAATGCACAAACAGTAATATCTCCACATTGCAAGGTGCAATTCTGAAATTTTTTGCTTTTTCCTGCTAATCCTAGCATGATAAAGAAGATTCAAAGAGAGTGAGATGCCAGCTCCTTTCATTCAGTCAGTAGCTTCAAACATTTCTGGTATATGAAAAACATGTTTTTCAATGGCAAAAATCAATGAATATTGTAAATGCACAAACAGTAATATCTCCACATTGCACGGTGCAATTCTGAAATTTTTAGCTTTTTCCTGTTAATCCTAGCATGATAAAGAAGATTCAAAGAGAGTGAGATGCCAGCTCCTTTCATTCAGTCAGTAGCTTCAAACATTTCTGGTATATGAAAAACATGTTTTTCAATGGCAAAAATCAATGAATATTGTAAATGCACAAACAGTAATATCTCCACATTGCAAGGTGCAATTCTGAAATTTTTTGCTTTTTCCTGCTAATCCTAGCATGATAAAGAAGATTCAAAGAGAGTGAGATGCCAGCTCCTTTCATTCAGTCAGTAGCTTCAAACATTTCTGGTATATGAAAAACATGTTTTTCAATGGCAAAAATCAATGAATATTGTAAATGCACAAACAGTAATATCTCCACATTGCACGGTGCAATTCTGAAATTTTTAGCTTTTTCCTGTTAATCCTAGCATGATAAAGAAGATTCAAAGAGAGTGAGATGCCAGCTCCTTTCATTCAGTCAGTAGCTTCAAACATTTCTGGTATATGAAAAACATGTTTTTCAATGGCAAAAATCAATGAATATTGTAAATGCACAAACAGTAATATCTCCACATTGCAAGGTGCAATTCTGAAATTTTTTGCTTTTTCCTGCTAATCCTAGCATGATAAAGAAGATTCAAAGACAGTGAGATGCCAGCTCCTTTCATTCAGTCAGTAGCTTCAAACATTTCTGGTATATGAAAAACATGTTTTTCAATGGCAAAAATCAATGAATATTGTAAATGCACAAACAGTAATATCTCCACATTGCAAGGTGCAATTCTGAAATTTTTTGCTTTTTCCTGTTAATCCTAGCATGATAAAGAAGATTCAAAGAGAGTGAGATGCCAGCTCCTTTCATTCAGTCAGTAGCTTCAAACATTTCTGGTATATGAAAAACATGTTTTTCAATGGCAAAAATCAATGAATATTGTAAATGCACAAACAGTAATATCTCCACATTGCAAGGTGCAATTCTGAAATTTTTTGCTTTTTCCTGCTAATCCTAGCATGATAAAGAAGATTCAAAGAGAGTGAGATGCCAGCTCCTTTCATTCAGTCAGTAGCTTCAAACATTTCTGGTATATGAAAAACATGTTTTTCAATGGCAAAAATCAATGAATATTGTAAATGCACAAACAGTAATATCTCCACATTGCACGGTGCAATTCTGAAATTTTTTGCTTTTTCCTGTTAATCCTAGCATGATAAAGAAGATTCAAAGAGAGTGAGATGCCAGCTCCTTTCATTCAGTCAGTAGCTTCAAACATTTCTGGTATATGAAAAACATGTTTTTCAATGGCAAAAATCAATGAATATTGTAAATGCACAAACAGTAATATCTCCACATTGCAAGGTGCAATTCTGAAATTTTTTGCTTTTTCCTGCTAATCCTAGCATGATAAAGAAGATTCAAAGAGAGTGAGATGCCAGCTCCTTTCATTCAGTCAGTAGCTTCAAACATTTCTGGTATATGAAAAACATGTTTTTCAATGGCAAAAATCAATGAATATTGTAAATGCACAAACTAATATCTCCACATTGCACGGTGCAATGCTGAAATTTTTAGCTTTTTCCTGTTAATCCTAGCATGATAAAGAAGATTCAAAGAGAGTGAGATGCCAGCTCCTTTCATTCAGTCAGTAGCTTCAAACATTTCTGGTATATGAAAAACATGTTTTTCAATGGCAAAAATCAATGAATATTGTAAATGCACAAACAGTAATATCTCCACATTGCAAGGTGCAATTCTGAAATTTTTTGCTTTTTCCTGTTAATCCTAGCATGATAAAGAAGATTCAAAGAGAGTGAGATGCCAGCTCCTTTCATTCAGTCAGTAGCTTCAAACATTTCTGGTATATGAAAAACATGTTTTTCAATGGCAAAAATCAATGAATATTGTAAATGCACAAACAGTAATATCTCCACATTGCAAGGTGCAATTCTGAAATTTTTTGCTTTTTCCTGCTAATCCTAGCATGATAAAGAAGATTCAAAGAGAGTGAGATGCCAGCTCCTTTCATTCAGTCAGTAGCTTCAAACATTTCTGGTATATGAAAAACATGTTTTTCAATGGCAAAAATCAATGAATATTGTAAATGCACAAACAGTAATATCTCCACATTGCACGGTGCAATTCTGAAATTTTTAGCTTTTTCCTGTTAATCCTAGCATGATAAAGAAGATTCAAAGAGAGTGAGATGCCAGCTCCTTTCATTCAGTCAGTAGCTTCAAACATTTCTGGTATATGAAAAACATGTTTTTCAATGGCAAAAATCAATGAATATTGTAAATGCACAAACAGTAATATCTCCACATTGCAAGGTGCAATTCTGAAATTTTTTGCTTTTTCCTGCTAATCCTAGCATGATAAAGAAGATTCAAAGAGAGTGAGATGCCAGCTCCTTTCATTCAGTCAGTAGCTTCAAACATTTCTGGTATATGAAAAACATGTTTTTCAATGGCAAAAATCAATGAATATTGTAAATGCACAAACAGTAATATCTCCACATTGCACGGTGCAATTCTGAAATTTTTAGCTTTTTCCTGTTAATCCTAGCATGATAAAGAAGATTCAAAGAGAGTGAGATGCCAGCTCCTTTCATTCAGTCAGTAGCTTCAAACATTTCTGGTATATGAAAAACATGTTTTTCAATGGCAAAAATCAATGAATATTGTAAATGCACAAACAGTAATATCTCCACATTGCAAGGTGCAATTCTGAAATTTTTTGCTTTTTCCTGCTAATCCTAGCATGATAAAGAAGATTCAAAGACAGTGAGATGCCAGCTCCTTTCATTCAGTCAGTAGCTTCAAACATTTCTGGTATATGAAAAACATGTTTTTCAATGGCAAAAATCAATGAATATTGTAAATGCACAAACAGTAATATCTCCACATTGCAAGGTGCAATTCTGAAATTTTTTGCTTTTTCCTGTTAATCCTAGCATGATAAAGAAGATTCAAAGAGAGTGAGATGCCAGCTCCTTTCATTCAGTCAGTAGCTTCAAACATTTCTGGTATATGAAAAACATGTTTTTCAATGGCAAAAATCAATGAATATTGTAAATGCACAAACAGTAATATCTCCACATTGCAAGGTGCAATTCTGAAATTTTTTGCTTTTTCCTGCTAATCCTAGCATGATAAAGAAGATTCAAAGAGAGTGAGATGCCAGCTCCTTTCATTCAGTCAGTAGCTTCAAACATTTCTGGTATATGAAAAACATGTTTTTCAATGGCAAAAATCAATGAATATTGTAAATGCACAAACAGTAATATCTCCACATTGCACGGTGCAATTCTGAAATTTTTAGCTTTTTCCTGTTAATCCTAGCATGATAAAGAAGATTCAAAGAGAGTGAGATGCCAGCTCCTTTCATTCAGTCAGTAGCTTCAAACATTTCTGGTATATGAAAAACATGTTTTTCAATGGCAAAAATCAATGAATATTGTAAATGCACAAACAGTAATATCTCCACATTGCAAGGTGCAATTCTGAAATTTTTTGCTTTTTCCTGCTAATCCTAGCATGATAAAGAAGATTCAAAGAGAGTGAGATGCCAGCTCCTTTCATTCAGTCAGTAGCTTCAAACATTTCTGGTATATGAAAAACATGTTTTTCAATGGCAAAAATCAATGAATATTGTAAATGCACAAACAGTAATATCTCCACATTGCATGGTGCAATTATGAAATTTTTAGCTTTTTCCTGTTAATCCTAGCATGATAAAGAAGATTCAAAGAGAGTGAGATGCCAGCTCCTTTCATTCAGTCAGTAGCTTCAAACATTTCTGGTATATGAAAAACATGTTTTTCAATGGCAAAAATCAATGAATATTGTAAATGCACAAACAGTAATAACTCCACATTGCAAGGTGCAATTCTGAAATTTTTTGCTTTTTCCTGCTAATCCTAGCATGATAAAGAAGATTCAAAGAGAGTGAGATGCCAGCTCCTTTCATTCAGTCAGTAGCTTCAAACATTTCTGGTATATGAAAAACATGTTTTTCAATGGCAAAAATCAATGAATATTGTAAATGCACAAACAGTAATATCTCAACATTGCACGGTGCAATTCTGAAATTTTTAGCTTTTTCCTGTTAATCCTAGCATGATAAAGAAGATTCAAAGAGAGTGAGATGCCAGCTCCTTTCATTCAGTCAGTAGCTTCAAACATTTCTGGTATATGAAAAACATGTTTTTCAATGGCAAAAATCAATGAATATTGTAAATGCACAAACAGTAATATCTCCACATTGCAAGGTGCAATTCTGAAATTTTTTGCTTTTTCCTGTTAATCCTAGCATGATAAAGAAGATTCAAAGAGAGTGAGATGCCAGCTCCTTTCATTCAGTCAGTAGCTTCAAACATTTCTGGTATATGAAAAACATGTTTTTCAATGGCAAAAATCAATGAATATTGTAAATGCACAAACAGTAATATCTCCACATTGCAAGGTGCAATTCTGAAATTTTTTGCTTTTTCCTGCTAATCCTAGCATGATAAAGAAGATTCAAAGAGAGTGAGATGCCAGCTCCTTTCATTCAGTCAGTAGCTTCAAACATTTCTGGTATATGAAAAACATGTTTTTCAATGGCAAAAATAAATGAATATTGTAAATGCACAAACAGTAATATCTCCACATTGCACGGTGCAATTCTGAAATTTTTAGCTTTTTCCTGTTAATCCTAGCATGATAAAGAAGATTCAAAGAGAGTGAGATGCCAGCTCCTTTCATTCAGTCAGTAGCTTCAAACATTTCTGGTATATGAAAAACATGTTTTTCAATGGCAAAAATCAATGAATATTGTAAATGCACAAACAGTAATATCTCCACATTGCAAGGTGCAATTCTGAAATTTTTTGCTTTTTCCTGCTAATCCTAGCATGATAAAGAAGATTCAAAGAGAGTGAGATGCCAGCTCCTTTCATTCAGTCAGTAGCTTCAAACATTTCTGGTATATGAAAAACATGTTTTTCAATGGCAAAAATCAATGAATATTGTAAATGCACAAACAGTAATATCTCCACATTGCACGGTGCAATTCTGAAATTTTTAGCTTTTTCCTGTTAATCCTAGCATGATAAAGAAGATTCAAAGAGAGTGAGATGCCAGCTCCTTTCATTCAGTCAGTAGCTTCAAACATTTCTGGTATATGAAAAACATGTTTTTCAATGGCAAAAATCAATGAATATTGTAAATGCACAAACAGTAATATCTCCACATTGCACGGTGCAATTCTGAAATTTTTAGCTTTTTCCTGTTAATCCTAGCATGATAAAGAAGATTCAAAGAGAGTGAGATGCCAGCTCCTTTCATTCAGTCAGTAGCTTCAAACATTTCTGGTATATGAAAAACATGTTTTTCAATGGCAAAAATCAATGAATATTGTAAATGCACAAACAGTAATATCTCCACATTGCAAGGTGCAATTCTGAAATTTTTTGCTTTTTCCTGTTAATCCTAGCATGATAAAGAAGATTCAAAGAGAGTGAGATGCCAGCTCCTTTCATTCAGTCAGTAGCTTCAAACATTTCTGGTATATTGTAAATGCACAAACAGTAATATCTCCACATTGCAAGGTGCAGTTCTGAAATTTTTAGCTTTTTCCTGTTAATCCTAGCATGATAAAGAAGATTCAAAGAGAGTGAGATGCCAGCTCCTTTCATTCAGTCAGTAGCTTCAAACATTTCTGGACGTTTTTCAATGGCAAAAATCAATGAATGTTGTAAATGCACAAACAGTAATATCTCCACATTGCAAGGTGCAATTCTGAAATTTTTTGCTTTTTCCTGTTAATCCTAGCATGATAAAGAAGATTCAAAGAGAGTGAGATGCCAGCTCCTTTCATTCAGTCAGTAGCTTCAAACATTTCTGGTATATGAAAAACATGTTTTTCAATGGCAAAAATCAATGAATATTGTAAATGCACAAACAGTAATATCTCCACATTGCAAGGTGCAATTCTGAAATTTTTTGCTTTTTCCTGCTAATCCTAGCATGATAAAGAAGATTCAAAGAGAGTGAGATGCCAGCTCCTTTCATTCAGTCAGTAGCTTCAAACATTTCTGGTATATGAAAAACATGTTTTTCAATGGCAAAAATCAATGAATATTGTAAATGCACAAACAGTAATATCTCCACATTGCAAGGTGCAATTCTGAAATTTTTTGCTTTTTCCTGCTAATCCTAGCATGATAAAGAAGATTCAAAGAGAGTGAGATGCCAGCTCCTTTCATTCAGTCAGTAGCTTCAAACATTTCTGGACGTTTTTCAATGGCAAAAATCAATGAATATTGTAAATGCACAAACAGTAATATCTCCACATTGCAAGGTGCAATTCTGAAATTTTTTGCTTTTTCCTGTTAATCCTAGCATGATAAAGAAGATTCAAAGAGAGTGAGATGCCAGCTCCTTTCATTCAGTCAGTAGCTTCAAACATTTCTGGACGTTTTTCAATGGCAAAAATCAATGAATATTGTAAATGCACAAACAGTAATATCTCCACATTGCAAGGTGCAATTCTGAAATTTTTTGCTTTTTCCTGTTAATCCTAGCATGATAAAGAAGATTCAAAGAGAGTGAGATGCCAGCTCCTTTCATTCAGTCAGTAGCTTCAAACATTTCTGGTATATGAAAAACGTTTTTCAATGGCAAAAATCAATGAATATTGTAAATGCACAAACAGTAATATCTCCACATTGCAAGGTGCAATTCTGAAATTTTTTGCTTTTTCCTGCTAATCCTAGCATGATAAAGAACATTCAAAGAGAGTGAGATGCCAGCTCCTTTCATTCAGTCAGTAGCTTCAAACATTTCTGGTATATGAAAAACATGTTTTTCAATGGCAAAAATCAATGAATATTGTAAATGCACAAACAGTAATATCTCCACATTGCACGGTGCAATTCTGAAATTTTTAGCTTTTTCCTGTTAATCCTAGCATGATAAAGAAGATTCAAAGAGAGTGAGATGCCAGCTCCTTTCATTCAGTCAGTAGCCTCAAACATTTCTGGTATATGAAAAACATGTTTTTCAATGGCAAAAATCAATGAATATTGTAAATGCACAAACAGTAATATCTCCACATTGCAAGGTGCAATTCTGAAATTTTTTGCTTTTTCCTGTTAATCCTAGCATGATAAAGAAGATTCAAAGAGAGTGAGATGCCAGCTCCTTTCATTCAGTCAGTAGCTTCAAACATTTCTGGTATATGAAAAACATGTTTTTCAATGGCAAAAATCAATGAATATTGTAAATGCACAAACAGTAATATCTCCACATTGCAAGGTGCAATTCTGAAATTTTTTGCTTTTTCCTGCTAATCCTAGCATGATAAAGAAGATTCAAAGAGAGTGAGATGCCAGCTCCTTTCATTCAGTCAGTAGCTTCAAACATTTCTGGTATATGAAAAACATGTTTTTCAATGGCAAAAATCAATGAATATTGTAAATGCACAAACTAATATCTCCACATTGCACGGTGCAATGCTGAAATTTTTAGCTTTTTCCTGTTAATCCTAGCATGATAAAGAAGATTCAAAGAGAGTGAGATGCCAGCTCCTTTCATTCAGTCAGTAGCTTCAAACATTTCTGGTATATGAAAAACATGTTTTTCAATGGCAAAAATCAATGAATATTGTAAATGCACAAACAGTAATATCTCCACATTGCAAGGTGCAATTCTGAAATTTTTTGCTTTTTCCTGTTAATCCTAGCATGATAAAGAAGATTCAAAGAGAGTGAGATGCCAGCTCCTTTCATTCAGTCAGTAGCTTCAAACATTTCTGGTATATGAAAAACATGTTTTTCAATGGCAAAAATCAATGAATATTGTAAATGCACAAACAGTAATATCTCCACATTGCAAGGTGCAATTCTGAAATTTTTTGCTTTTTCCTGTTAATCCTAGCATGATAAAGAAGATTCAAAGAGAGTGAGATGCCAGCTCCTTTCATTCAGTCAGTAGCTTCAAACATTTCTGGTATATGAAAAACATGTTTTTCAATGGCAAAAATCAATGAATATTGTAAATGCACAAACAGTAATATCTCCACATTGCAAGGTGCAATTCTGAAATTTTTTGCTTTTTCCTGCTAATCCTAGCATGATAAAGAAGATTCAAAGAGAGTGAGATGCCAGCTCCTTTCATTCAGTCAGTAGCTTCAAACATTTCTGGTATATGAAAAACATGTTTTTCAATGGCAAAAATAAATGAATATTGTAAATGCACAAACAGTAATATCTCCACATTGCACGGTGCAATTCTGAAATTTTTAGCTTTTTCCTGTTAATCCTAGCATGATAAAGAAGATTCAAAGAGAGTGAGATGCCAGCTCCTTTCATTCAGTCAGTAGCTTCAAACATTTCTGGTATATGAAAAACATGTTTTTCAATGGCAAAAATCAATGAATATTGTAAATGCACAAACAGTAATATCTCCACATTGCAAGGTGCAATTCTGAAATTTTTTGCTTTTTCCTGCTAATCCTAGCATGATAAAGAAGATTCAAAGAGAGTGAGATGCCAGCTCCTTTCATTCAGTCAGTAGCTTCAAACATTTCTGGTATATGAAAAACATGTTTTTCAATGGCAAAAATCAATGAATATTGTAAATGCACAAACAGTAATATCTCCACATTGCACGGTGCAATTCTGAAATTTTTAGCTTTTTCCTGTTAATCCTAGCATGATAAAGAAGATTCAAAGAGAGTGAGATGCCAGCTCCTTTCATTCAGTCAGTAGCTTCAAACATTTCTGGTATATGAAAAACATGTTTTTCAATGGCAAAAATCAATGAATATTGTAAATGCACAAACAGTAATATCTCCACATTGCAAGGTGCAATTCTGAAATGTTTTGCTTTTTCCTGCTAATCCTAGCATGATAAAGAAGATTCAGAGAGTGAGATGCCAGCTCCTTTCATTCAGTCAGTAGCTTCAAACATTTCTGGTATATGAAAAACATGTTTTTCAATGGCAAAAATCAATGAATATTGTAAATGCACAAACAGTAATATCTCCACATTGCAAGGTGCAATTCTGAAATTTTTTGCTTTTTCCTGTTAATCCTAGCATGATAAAGAAGATTCAAAGAGAGTGAGATGCCAGCTCCTTTCATTCAGTCAGTAGCTTCAAACATTTCTGGTATATGAAAAACATGTTTTTCAATGGCAAAAATCAATGAATATTGTAAATGCACAAACAGTAATATCTCCACATTGCACGGTGCAATTCTGAAATTTTTAGCTTTTTCCTGTTAATCCTAGCATGATAAAGAAGATTCAAAGAGAGTGAGATGCCAGCTCCTTTCATTCAGTCAGTAGCTTCAAACATTTCTGGTATATGAAAAACATGTTTTTCAATGGCAAAAATCAATGAATATTGTAAATGCACAAACAGTAATATCTCCACATTGCAAGGTGCAATTCTGAAATTTTTTGCTTTTTCCTGTTAATCCTAGCATGATAAAGAAGATTCAAAGAGAGTGAGATGCCAGCTCCTTTCATTCAGTCAGTAGCTTCAAACATTTCTGGTATATTGTAAATGCACAAACAGTAATATCTCCACATTGCAAGGTGCAGTTCTGAAATTTTTAGCTTTTTCCTGTTAATCCTAGCATGATAAAGAAGATTCAAAGAGAGTGAGATGCCAGCTCCTTTCATTCAGTCAGTAGCTTCAAACATTTCTGGACGTTTTTCAATGGCAAAAATCAATGAATGTTGTAAATGCACAAACAGTAATATCTCCACATTGCAAGGTGCAATTCTGAAATTTTTTGCTTTTTCCTGTTAATCCTAGCATGATAAAGAAGATTCAAAGAGAGTGAGATGCCAGCTCCTTTCATTCAGTCAGTAGCTTCAAACATTTCTGGTATATGAAAAACATGTTTTTCAATGGCAAAAATCAATGAATATTGTAAATGCACAAACAGTAATATCTCCACATTGCAAGGTGCAATTCTGAAATTTTTTGCTTTTTCCTGCTAATCCTAGCATGATAAAGAAGATTCAAAGAGAGTGAGATGCCAGCTCCTTTCATTCAGTCAGTAGCTTCAAACATTTCTGGTATATGAAAAACATGTTTTTCAATGGCAAAAATCAATGAATATTGTAAATGCACAAACAGTAATATCTCCACATTGCAAGGTGCAATTCTGAAATTTTTTGCTTTTTCCTGCTAATCCTAGCATGATAAAGAAGATTCAAAGAGAGTGAGATGCCAGCTCCTTTCATTCAGTCAGTAGCTTCAAACATTTCTGGACGTTTTTCAATGGCAAAAATCAATGAATATTGTAAATGCACAAACAGTAATATCTCCACATTGCAAGGTGCAATTCTGAAATTTTTTGCTTTTTCCTGTTAATCCTAGCATGATAAAGAAGATTCAAAGAGAGTGAGATGCCAGCTCCTTTCATTCAGTCAGTAGCTTCAAACATTTCTGGACGTTTTTCAATGGCAAAAATCAATGAATATTGTAAATGCACAAACAGTAATATCTCCACATTGCAAGGTGCAATTCTGAAATTTTTTGCTTTTTCCTGTTAATCCTAGCATGATAAAGAAGATTCAAAGAGAGTGAGATGCCAGCTCCTTTCATTCAGTCAGTAGCTTCAAACATTTCTGGTATATGAAAAACGTTTTTCAATGGCAAAAATCAATGAATATTGTAAATGCACAAACAGTAATATCTCCACATTGCAAGGTGCAATTCTGAAATTTTTTGCTTTTTCCTGCTAATCCTAGCATGATAAAGAACATTCAAAGAGAGTGAGATGCCAGCTCCTTTCATTCAGTCAGTAGCTTCAAACATTTCTGGTATATGAAAAACATGTTTTTCAATGGCAAAAATCAATGAATATTGTAAATGCACAAACAGTAATATCTCCACATTGCACGGTGCAATTCTGAAATTTTTAGCTTTTTCCTGTTAATCCTAGCATGATAAAGAAGATTCAAAGAGAGTGAGATGCCAGCTCCTTTCATTCAGTCAGTAGCCTCAAACATTTCTGGTATATGAAAAACATGTTTTTCAATGGCAAAAATCAATGAATATTGTAAATGCACAAACAGTAATATCTCCACATTGCAAGGTGCAATTCTGAAATTTTTTGCTTTTTCCTGTTAATCCTAGCATGATAAAGAAGATTCAAAGAGAGTGAGATGCCAGCTCCTTTCATTCAGTCAGTAGCTTCAAACATTTCTGGTATATGAAAAACATGTTTTTCAATGGCAAAAATCAATGAATATTGTAAATGCACAAACAGTAATATCTCCACATTGCAAGGTGCAATTCTGAAATTTTTTGCTTTTTCCTGCTAATCCTAGCATGATAAAGAAGATTCAAAGAGAGTGAGATGCCAGCTCCTTTCATTCAGTCAGTAGCTTCAAACATTTCTGGTATATGAAAAACATGTTTTTCAATGGCAAAAATCAATGAATATTGTAAATGCACAAACTAATATCTCCACATTGCACGGTGCAATGCTGAAATTTTTAGCTTTTTCCTGTTAATCCTAGCATGATAAAGAAGATTCAAAGAGAGTGAGATGCCAGCTCCTTTCATTCAGTCAGTAGCTTCAAACATTTCTGGTATATGAAAAACATGTTTTTCAATGGCAAAAATCAATGAATATTGTAAATGCACAAACAGTAATATCTCCACATTGCAAGGTGCAATTCTGAAATTTTTTGCTTTTTCCTGTTAATCCTAGCATGATAAAGAAGATTCAAAGAGAGTGAGATGCCAGCTCCTTTCATTCAGTCAGCAGCTTCAAACATTTCTGGTATATGAAAAACATGTTTTTCAATGGCAAAAATCAATGAATATTGTAAATGCACAAACAGTAATATCTCCACATTGCAAGGTGCAATTCTGAAATTTTTTGCTTTTTCCTGCTAATCCTAGCATGATAAAGAAGATTCAAAGAGAGTGAGATGCCAGCTCCTTTCATTCAGTCAGTAGCTTCAAACATTTCTGGTATATGAAAAACATGTTTTTCAATGGCAAAAATCAATGAATATTGTAAATGCACAAACAGTAATATCTCCACATTGCACGGTGCAATTCTGAAATTTTTAGCTTTTTCCTGTTAATCCTAGCATGATAAAGAAGATTCAAAGAGAGTGAGATGCCAGCTCCTTTCATTCAGTCAGTAGCTTCAAACATTTCTGGTATATGAAAAACATGTTTTTCAATGGCAAAAATCAATGAATATTGTAAATGCACAAACAGTAATATCTCCACATTGCAAGGTGCAATTCTGAAATTTTTTGCTTTTTCCTGCTAATCCTAGCATGATAAAGAACATTCAAAGAGAGTGAGATGCCAGCTCCTTTCATTCAGTCAGTAGCTTCAAACATTTCTGGTATATGAAAAACATGTTTTTCAATGGCAAAAATCAATGAATATTGTAAATGCACAAACAGTAATATCTCCACATTGCACGGTGCAATTCTGAAATTTTTAGCTTTTTCCTGTTAATCCTAGCATGATAAAGAAGATTCAAAGAGAGTGAGATGCCAGCTCCTTTCATTCAGTCAGTAGCTTCAAACATTTCTGGTATATGAAAAACATGTTTTTCAATGGCAAAAATCAATGAATATTGTAAATGCACAAACAGTAATATCTCCACATTGCAAGGTGCAATTCTGAAATTTTTTGCTTTTTCCTGCTAATCCTAGCATGATAAAGAAGATTCAAAGACAGTGAGATGCCAGCTCCTTTCATTCAGTCAGTAGCTTCAAACATTTCTGGTATATGAAAAACATGTTTTTCAATGGCAAAAATCAATGAATATTGTAAATGCACAAACAGTAATATCTCCACATTGCACGGTGCAATTATGAAATTTTTAGCTTTTTCCTGTTAATCCTAGCATGATAAAGAAGATTCAAAGAGAGTGAGATGCCAGCTCCTTTCATTCAGTCAGTAGCTTCAAACATTTCTGGTATATGAAAAACATGTTTTTCAATGGCAAAAATCAATGAATATTGTAAATGCACAAACAGTAATAACTCCACATTGCAAGGTGCAATTCTGAAATTTTTTGCTTTTTCCTGCTAATCCTAGCATGATAAAGAAGATTCAAAGAGAGTGAGATGCCAGCTCCTTTCATTCAGTCAGTAGCTTCAAACATTTCTGGTATATGAAAAACATGTTTTTCAATGGCAAAAATCAATGAATATTGTAAATGCACAAACAGTAATATCTCAACATTGCACGGTGCAATTCTGAAATTTTTAGCTTTTTCCTGTTAATCCTAGCATGATAAAGAAGATTCAAAGAGAGTGAGATGCCAGCTCCTTTCATTCAGTCAGTAGCTTCAAACATTTCTGGTATATGAAAAACATGTTTTTCAATGGCAAAAATCAATGAATATTGTAAATGCACAAACAGTAATATCTCCACATTGCAAGGTGCAATTCTGAAATTTTTTGCTTTTTCCTGTTAATCCTAGCATGATAAAGAAGATTCAAAGAGAGTGAGATGCCAGCTCCTTTCATTCAGTCAGTAGCTTCAAACATTTCTGGTATATGAAAAACATGTTTTTCAATGGCAAAAATCAATGAATATTGTAAATGCACAAACAGTAATATCTCCACATTGCAAGGTGCAATTCTGAAATTTTTTGCTTTTTCCTGCTAATCCTAGCATGATAAAGAAGATTCAAAGAGAGTGAGATGCCAGCTCCTTTCATTCAGTCAGTAGCTTCAAACATTTCTGGTATATGAAAAACATGTTTTTCAATGGCAAAAATCAATGAATATTGTAAATGCACAAACAGTAATATCTCCACATTGCACGGTGCAATTCTGAAATTTTTAGCTTTTTCCTGTTAATCCTAGCATGATAAAGAAGATTCAAAGAGAGTGAGATGCCAGCTCCTTTCATTCAGTCAGTAGCTTCAAACATTTCTGGTATATGAAAAACATGTTTTTCAATGGCAAAAATCAATGAATATTGTAAATGCACAAACAGTAATATCTCCACATTGCAAGGTGCAATTCTGAAATTTTTTGCTTTTTCCTGCTAATCCTAGCATGATAAAGAAGATTCAAAGAGAGTGAGATGCCAGCTCCTTTCATTCAGTCAGTAGCTTCAAACATTTCTGGTATATGAAAAACATGTTTTTCAATGGCAAAAATCAATGAATATTGTAAATGCACAAACAGTAATATCTCCACATTGCACGGTGCAATTCTGAAATTTTTAGCTTTTTCCTGTTAATCCTAGCATGATAAAGAAGATTCAAAGAGAGTGAGATGCCAGCTCCTTTCATTCAGTCAGTAGCTTCAAACATTTCTGGTATATGAAAAACATGTTTTTCAATGGCAAAAATCAATGAATATTGTAAATGCACAAACAGTAATATCTCCACATTGCAAGGTGCAATTCTGAAATGTTTTGCTTTTTCCTGCTAATCCTAGCATGATAAAGAAGATTCAGAGAGTGAGATGCCAGCTCCTTTCATTCAGTCAGTAGCTTCAAACATTTCTGGTATATGAAAAACATGTTTTTCAATGGCAAAAATCAATGAATATTGTAAATGCACAAACAGTAATATCTCCACATTGCAAGGTGCAATTCTGAAATTTTTTGCTTTTTCCTGTTAATCCTAGCATGATAAAGAAGATTCAAAGAGAGTGAGATGCCAGCTCCTTTCATTCAGTCAGTAGCTTCAAACATTTCTGGTATATTGTAAATGCACAAACAGTAATATCTCCACATTGCAAGGTGCAGTTCTGAAATTTTTAGCTTTTTCCTGTTAATCCTAGCATGATAAAGAAGATTCAAAGAGAGTGAGATGCCAGCTCCTTTCATTCAGTCAGTAGCTTCAAACATTTCTGGACGTTTTTCAATGGCAAAAATCAATGAATGTTGTAAATGCACAAACAGTAATATCTCCACATTGCAAGGTGCAATTCTGAAATTTTTTGCTTTTTCCTGTTAATCCTAGCATGATAAAGAAGATTCAAAGAGAGTGAGATGCCAGCTCCTTTCATTCAGTCAGTAGCTTCAAACATTTCTGGTATATGAAAAACATGTTTTTCAATGGCAAAAATCAATGAATATTGTAAATGCACAAACAGTAATATCTCCACATTGCAAGGTGCAATTCTGAAATTTTTTGCTTTTTCCTGCTAATCCTAGCATGATAAAGAAGATTCAAAGAGAGTGAGATGCCAGCTCCTTTCATTCAGTCAGTAGCTTCAAACATTTCTGGTATATGAAAAACATGTTTTTCAATGGCAAAAATCAATGAATATTGTAAATGCACAAACAGTAATATCTCCACATTGCAAGGTGCAATTCTGAAATTTTTTGCTTTTTCCTGCTAATCCTAGCATGATAAAGAAGATTCAAAGAGAGTGAGATGCCAGCTCCTTTCATTCAGTCAGTAGCTTCAAACATTTCTGGACGTTTTTCAATGGCAAAAATCAATGAATATTGTAAATGCACAAACAGTAATATCTCCACATTGCAAGGTGCAATTCTGAAATTTTTTGCTTTTTCCTGTTAATCCTAGCATGATAAAGAAGATTCAAAGAGAGTGAGATGCCAGCTCCTTTCATTCAGTCAGTAGCTTCAAACATTTCTGGACGTTTTTCAATGGCAAAAATCAATGAATATTGTAAATGCACAAACAGTAATATCTCCACATTGCAAGGTGCAATTCTGAAATTTTTTGCTTTTTCCTGTTAATCCTAGCATGATAAAGAAGATTCAAAGAGAGTGAGATGCCAGCTCCTTTCATTCAGTCAGTAGCTTCAAACATTTCTGGTATATGAAAAACGTTTTTCAATGGCAAAAATCAATGAATATTGTAAATGCACAAACAGTAATATCTCCACATTGCAAGGTGCAATTCTGAAATTTTTTGCTTTTTCCTGCTAATCCTAGCATGATAAAGAAGATTCAAAGAGAGTGAGATGCCAGCTCCTTTCATTCAGTCAGTAGCTTCAAACATTTCTGGTATATGAAAAACATGTTTTTCAATGGCAAAAATCAATGAATATTGTAAATGCACAAACAGTAATATCTCCACATTGCAAGGTGCAATTCTGAAATTTTTTGCTTTTTCCTGCTAATCCTAGCATGATAAAGAAGATTCAAAGAGAGTGAGATGCCAGCTCCTTTCATTCAGTCAGTAGCTTCAAACATTTCTGGATGTTTTTCAATGGCAAAAATCAATGAATATTGTAAATGCACAAACAGTAATATCTCCACATTGCAAGGTGCAATTCTGAAATTTTTTGCTTTTTCCTGTTAATCCTAGCATGATAAAGAAGATTCAAAGAGAGTGAGATGCCAGCTCCTTTCATTCAGTCAGTAGCTTCAAACATTTCTGGTATATGAAAAACGTTTTTCAATGGCAAAAATCAATGAATATTGTAAATGCACAAACAGTAATATCTCCACATTGCAAGGTGCAATTCTGAAATTTTTTGCTTTTTCCTGCTAATCCTAGCATGATAAAGAAGATTCAAAGAGAGTGAGATGCCAGCTCCTTTCATTCAGTCAGTAGCTTCAAACATTTCTGGTATATGAAAAACATGTTTTTCAATGGCAAAAATCAATGAATATTGTAAATGCACAAACAGTAATATCTCCACATTGCAAGGTGCAATTCTGAAATTTTTTGCTTTTTCCTGCTAATCCTAGCATGATAAAGAAGATTCAAAGAGAGTGAGATGCCAGCTCCTTTCATTCAGTCAGTAGCTTCAAACATTTCTGGACGTTTTTCAATGGCAAAAATCAATGAATATTGTAAATGCACAAACAGTAATATCTCCACATTGCAAGGTGCAATTCTGAAATTTTTTGCTTTTTCCTGTTAATCCTAGCATGATAAAGAAGATTCAAAGAGAGTGAGATGCCAGCTCCTTTCATTCAGTCAGTAGCTTCAAACATTTCTGGTATATGAAAAACATGTTTTTCAATGGCAAAAATCAATGAATATTGTAAATGCACAAACAGTAATATCTCCACATTGCAAGGTGCAATTCTGAAATTTTTTGCTTTTTCCTGTTAATCCTAGCATGATAAAGAAGATTCAAAGAGAGTGACATGCCAGCTCCTTTCATTCAGTCAGTAGCTTCAAACATTTCTGGTATATGAAAAACATGTTTTTCAATGGCAAAAATCAATGAATATTGTAAATGCACAAACAGTAATATCTCCACATTGCAAGGTGCAATTCTGAAATTTTTTGCTTTTTCCTGCTAATCCTAGCATGATAAAGAAGATTCAAAGAGAGTGAGATGCCAGCTCCTTTCATTCAGTCAGTAGCTTCAAACATTTCTGGACGTTTTTCAATGGCAAAAATCAATGAATATTGTAAATGCACAAACAGTAATATCTCCACATTGCAAGGTGCAATTCTGAAATTTTTTGCTTTTTCCTGTTAATCCTAGCATGATAAAGAAGATTCAAAGAGAGTGAGATGCCAGCTCCTTTCATTCAGTCAGTAGCTTCAAACATTTCTGGTATATGAAAAACATGTTTTTCAATGGCAAAAATCAATGAATATTGTAAATGCACAAACAGTAATATCTCCACATTGCAAGGTGCAATTCTGAAATTTTTTGCTTTTTCCTGCTAATCCTAGCATGATAAAGAAGATTCAAAGAGAGTGAGATGCCAGCTCCTTTCATTCAGTCAGTAGCTTCAAACATTTCTGGTATATGAAAAACATGTTTTTCAATGGCAAAAATCAATGAATATTGTAAATGCACAAACAGTAATATCTCCACATTGCAAGGTGCAATTCTGAAATTTTTTGCTTTTTCCTGCTAATCCTAGCATGATAAAGAAGATTCAAAGAGAGTGAGATGCCAGCTCCTTTCATTCAGTCAGTAGCTTCAAACATTTCTGGTATATGAAAAACATGTTTTTCAATGGCAAAAATCAATGAATATTGTAAATGCACAAACAGTAATATCTCCACATTGCAAGGTGCAATTCTGAAATTTTTAGCTTTTT